>NW_027468564.1:42479130-42563175 GCF_046254945.1 Alosa pseudoharengus | reverse complement strand
AAAGCGGGCTTAAGGGCTCAGACGCTGGCTGCCTAAGTTACTCAGAAACCTCAGGCTGTGGACATTTCACATGCCCTGGCTCACTCAAAGCCAGTGCCAGAAGCTCGGAATCTCGAATCCTGTCAAGCTGTCATCTGGCTCCCGCTATCCTCAGCCCTTCTCAGGGTTAAAATGACTAACTGAGCCCATGAGTATTGCCAAGCATTTCCAGCAGAGATGGGAACTTGTTCTCCCTCATGGTGGCAGGGCCTTGGAGTTGATCCAGTGACATCAATGCTTGGTTGCTACACTTTCTTCCACATCCCTTTGCGGCATGTGGGCAAGGGCAGCTGATCCAGTCTCCTGTAAGTCTACTGCCTTGGGGTCCCATGGCACTGCTAGAAGGCTCTGTCTGTCTGCGAGCAGACCCTGGATTCTCTAAAGCCAATCGAATCTAATGTTTGCTGAGGCAAATGTCATGTAGGACTGCCAGAACTCTTGCTATCCTTTAAGGGGTAAGAGTGGCCCTCATTGTGAGTGGGTTCAGGTGGAGCCCTAAAAGACTGCCTCCTGAATTGGTTGAAGGTTTCTTTCCTTCAGTTGAGTTTTAGCTGAGGGACTGAACATGGTACAGCACAGTGTCTGTGTACTACTACATGACCTGTACCCAAAAAGTGTATCAAGTTGGTAGTGGTGAACCACTTCCCTAGTATTTTGACGGGTAAGATTTGATGTACGTGTTGAAGCGCCGGAGGACTAAGAAGGGTCTGAGCCCGCCACTCCTGTTTTGGAAACAAGGAAATATGCTGAGTAAAAGGCAGCCTGCTGTTCGCTTAGACTTTACTGTGACAATGGCGCCCCTCTGAAATGGCGTTGCTATTACCTCTGCCAAAGCATTTGCCTGGTCTGAGGCCCCTTACTGTTATAGGGACCCTAAAACAAGATGGAGGCCAAAATTGGAAAGTCCAATGGGTGGGGGAGTGGCAACGTAGTGGCCAAAGAGCTGGGCCAGCCAGCAGCAGCCCCCCGCCCGACAAGCCTCCTAGCCAATATGAGGACATGGCCCTTCCAATATCACGGGTGAGTTAGGAATGGGTAACAGCAGCATCCAACAAGTTCTTGGTGTCTGGACCACTAGCGCTACCAGACTTTCTGATAGCTGCTAACAAAACAGCCAAAGCAGTCTCAGCCCAGGCTTCACTATACACATTGTCACTAGCAGACCCAGAGCTCTGAAGCTGGAAGGAAC
The DNA here is from genome assembly GCF_046254945.1 of Alosa pseudoharengus. NCBI lineage: Eukaryota > Metazoa > Chordata > Actinopteri > Clupeiformes > Clupeidae > Alosa > Alosa pseudoharengus. The sequence continues at coordinate 42,561,947 of NW_027468564.1, read as the reverse complement.
CAAAGTTAAGTACATCCGGCCCTTTCTTCTCAATAGGAGAGCCAGTGTACAGAGGAAGATGGACTCTGTATCAGCCATATGTGGTTCCTGGAAAGGTGGCAGGTGGACAGGGAAAGTTCCTGCTGCCTAACCTGCCATGGATGGAGCTGGCCCTTGGGAGTGAGCGTCCCCTGGCCACTCAGTCAATCAGGCCCCAAATAGAGGCCGGAATCTTTAACTGCATGTCCTCTTCCCCTACTAATTGCCTAGAGGGGGGGAATTAAGCTACGGCCCTCTATGGCTCTTTTCCTCCTATACCTATAGGAGTGCACACAATGCTGTCTGCGTGAGTGACGATCATGGATACTGTCCTGCTCTCCATCACAGGTGGGAGGAGGAACAGTCACTGCATGGGGATGTTCAACCAGGCCAGACCACACTCCTCAAATGGTCGATACCAGCCGGACATGGGCATTCCACATCTTCTGTGAGATGCACTTTGCCCAAACATGGTTAACACTTCCTGTCTGTCCATGATTGTGCCGCAAATGGGGCAAGTATTTGGTGCCATAGTATTTTCAGATGGTAACAGAACCCTTTTACCCCTGCACCATTGCTGTGAATGGTTTCAAACATAACCTAGCCCAGCTGCACACAGTAATTTGACACTGAGTCACTGGCCCACAACAGAGGTTACGGGAGATGTTAGAGATAGGAGATGTTAGAGTATTAATGTTAGAATATTAAGTGTAACATTAAAATATTGTAAACTTAATCCCACATGGATTACATCCCAGCAGCCACCTGACTGTCATTGTGTGACTTCTTTCCGGCGGTCATGTGACTGTCATCGTGCGACTTCTTTTCAGCGGTCATGTGACTTTATGTCGTTGTGCGACTTCTTTTCAGCGGTCATGTGACTGCCATCGTGTGATTGTCACGCAGTCATGCGACTTCATGTCATCATGAGACCACACATCTCGTGTGTTTAAATGAGTGATTTCCTGTTGCATTGATTACAGCTAACAATGGCGTTTGGATGAACACCCGAACTTCTTGCACCTCGTCATCCCGGCTAACCCCATGTTAAAATTAACTATTTTAAAAGATTGTAAACTCAAAGTTAAATAAACTCACCACTCATGTATGTGTACATACACGGGAGAAATACAACCTCCACTCACAAAAACGTATGAGGGGAACATAGCAACCAATTTACCAGCTGCGCACAGTGTAAAGGGGGGGGGGGGGGGTATAGACCCTGACGGAAAAATATGAACAATTACAATTACATCACACACACCTTCACTCTTGTATGTGACCATACAAAGGGGCAATAGACGTCCACTCCTGCACACGGATGTGCGAGGGGAATATAGCAACAATCTCACCAGTTGCGCACAACAGTTATAGGGAGATAGTAATTTAACCAAACAAAAGGGCTTTACACCTCCGGTGCTTGGGCCCTAACGCTGGAAAACGAAGTAAAGTGAATCTTCTCCCACCACATGTGAACACACCGTCTAGGATGGGAGAACAGAAAGACTCTCAGTACGTGGACATACTGCTAGACAGGAGAACAAAGACTTCCCACTACATGTGAACATTTGGCCTGCACGCCATTTAGGCTGAGAAAACAGAAACACTCACCATGCGTGAACACACTGCCTAGGCAGACAAACATCCCCACTGCGTCTAAACACCCTGTTTAGGCTAGTAAACAGAGAGACTTACTATGCGAGAACACACAGCTCTAGCTACTCCTACTGCATTTGAAAAGGCTGTTTAGGCCGCAGGACCAAAAAGGCTTATCGTGCGCGAACGCACAGCTTACACTGGGAAATGTTAAGGTTAGCAGACTAGAACCGAAGACAAGCTGCAACCCAACGCACGCTACCACATCGTATAGGCCAGTAAACTGAGAGACTTACTGTGCGCGAACACACTGCTTTCTTTACTCCTGCTGTATTTGAGCCGACGGTTCAGGCCGCCGGACCAAAAAGGCTTACCGTGCGCGAACGCACTGCTTAAACTGGGAAATGTTAAGGTTAGCAGACTAGAAATGAAAGACAAGCTGCAACCCACCGCGTGCGAACACGCCGTATAGGCCAGTAAACAGAGAGACTTACTGTGCGCGAACACACTGCTCAGACAGTGATACATACTGCCCAGTAAACAAAAAAGACTTGCTGTGCGCGAACACACTGCTTAAACTGGGAAATGTTAAGGTTAGCAGACTAGAACCGAAGACAAGCTGCAACCCAACGTGTGCGAACACGCCGTATAGGCCAGTAAACTGAGAGACTTACTGTGCGCGAACACACTGCTTTCTTTACTCCTGCTGTATTTGAGCCGACGGTTCAGGCCGCCGGACCAAAAAGGCTTACCGTGCGCGAACGCACTGCTTAAATAGGGAAATGTTAAGGTTAGCCGACTAGAATGAAAGACAAGCCGCAACCAACCGCGCGTGAACACGCCGTATAGGCCAGTAAACTGAAAGACTTACTGTGCGCGAACACACTGCTCAGACAGTGATACATACTGCCCAGTAAACAAAAAAGACTTGCTGTGCGCGAACACACTGCTTTCTTTACTCCTGCTGTATTTGAGCCGACGGTTCAGGCCGCCGGACCAAAAAGGCTTACCGTGCGCGAACGCACTGCTTAAACTGGGAAATGTTAAGGTTAGCAGACTAGAAACGAAAGACAAGCTGCAACCCACCGCGTGCGAACACGCCGTATAGGCCAGTAAACTGAGAGACTTACTGTGCGCGAACACACTGCTTCCTTTTTATTACTGCTGTATGTCATGTATCCTGAGTTATTTTAGGCTGCAGGACCGAAAAGGGTTACTGAGCGCCAACGCACTGCTTAGGCAGGGGGACAGCTCTCCTCCTACTGCCTGTGAACACCGCCGTTTAGGCTGGAAGAGCAGAAAGCCTCACTGTGCACAATGCACCGCTTAGGCTAGATTTTTTTTTTTTTTTTTTTAATTTAAGGCCATTTCAGCAACTAAGGCTATTTAATGGCCAGATCATTGTGTGTTATAGAAGCTTAAATATTTTTAAAACTATGCTAGTCAGAAATTCTTAAACCTTCAAAGGTGGGACAATGCACCGCTTAGATTAGATAACAAACTTTTCTCCCACTGCATCCTTACTATGCGCGAACACATTACTCAGACAGAAAAACAAGCTGTATACCCACTGCGCACAAATGCGCTGTTTAGGCCAGCAAACCGAAAGACTCACTGTGCACGAATGCACTGCTTAGACAAAACAACTTTTCTCATACTGCATGTGAACACGCCGTTTAGGCTGGAGGAACAGAAAGTCTAAAGGCCCGGTTATACTCGACGCACCCGACCTGTAGCGCGACAATGTGACGTCACAGAAGCGCCGTAACCATTTATACTCGCGCGTCGTGGTCACGACACTAGTTGCAATATTTTCCTGAACAGAGGTGTCGCTGTTGTGAAAAGATTAACGCTAACTACGTTAGGCTACACAGCAGAAGAAGCTGCATTAAGAAACACTAGTAGCAGAGAATGTAAACGGGCTCTGCTATTACCTAGCCTCTGTGATGGTACTTCACTTCAGTTTGTGTAATTTCCTGAAGTGGAAAGAGATTTTGTTCAGGCCTTAATAGATATCCTTTGTTTGAAAATAAATCGTTTCTATTCTTTCCTCTTAATTCCATGTGTTGCAACTCTGACTGGTAACTTTGTTAACTTATCCAGCAAACTATTAAAAATTCACGACTGTAACAAAACACTGCAACTCGCTTGCCCTCGAACTAGTCCATCTTCCTGTTTCCGCCTTGTAGCGCTCGTCTGAAAAAAAATGAGTGGTGCCTACACGGCCAAAACCCTGGCGCGCCAGAGAGATCTACGTCATTTTGACGTCACGTTGTCGCGCTACCGGTCCGGTGCGGCGAGTATAACCGGGCCTTAACTGTGCGCGAACGCACTGCTTAGACAGGAGAACATCTTTTCCCATATACTGTTGATTTAGGTCGGAAGACCAGAAGTGCATGCACGACCATTGATTGTGCGCGAACGCACCGCTTGGAGAACAAGCCTTTTCTCCTAACCTACTGCATGAACACACGGTAAGCTAGTAAATTAAAAGACTCACTGTGCGCGAACACACTGCTTTAGCTATACAACTCCAAAAGCCCTTACGTTTCGTAATGAATTTAGGCTGATTACCATCCCTGCACACCTGTGTGTAAATTCTTAACAGGGCGAAAGTTAGTCTTGACCACCCTGCCAAATATCAGCCTTTGTTTTCTAAACAAAGCATCATTCACGCGGCTTGTAAGATCAAAAAGCGCGGAGAGAAACACCACAGGTGTCAACAATTAAACCGGCTACACTAGCTTGCATTCAGCAAGCCGCCGGTAACGTTCTACCGTGAAGGCGAAAGTAAACGCCTCACTAGAACGAATATCAAAGGGAAAACCAGTTTGAATCCTCAGGGACCAAAGGCACCTGCACGATAACGTGGCGGATTACTGGCTTCTAATGAAATCATACTCACCGGTCTCAGAATTGAGAAAGGCAAAAGAAGAGGCATGTCCCTGAATGCATTATATTACGGCGGGACAGCCTCCAGGTCAGTCACATGACATTGTTGATATAATGGTCTCGAGAAAAGGTAGAAGGATGGCATCATTCAAGGTGTAGACCGTGGTGACGGTCTGAGGGAGGTCGAAATAGATACGCAATTTACGAACGTCCACAACTGAATGCCAGCGCCTACCAGCGCAGTTGAATGAAGTTAACTGATGACAACATTAAAAAGAATCAAACGTTTAGCGATCATGAAATAATACCATGATAAGATGTCAACAAGCAAGGAGATAATTAAGATCAGTAGTTCTACTCAAAATACTTGTGCACGTAGGCTATGGAAGATTGGTCAAATCTAGCAAGTAGGAAAGTTTAAGTGAATGACGTGAAAGTGAAAGTAAGACATTCGAAAGGCCAACGAAATTTAATGTTGCTTTTGATAGTACAGTACAAAGACTTACAAAACTGGTGCTCTAAATAGCGATTCTGTTGTCTTTGAAAGGTTCTCTTATTGACGCATTGAACTGCAATTTGGATTAACACCTGCTTTTACAAGGCGGAAGTATTTAGGCGCAGAATAGACGTGCGCTTTGAGGAGCAGTCTTTGTACATACCGCGGAATACATAATTAGGCGCTCTTTACTCTTCCCCTCCCATCTTTTTACGCTAAACTCCCACTTTCCCCTAGATCCTCCCATGAATGCATATTCAAGACATTAAAAACGCAATCTGCCACTTTCAGCTCCCGCAACAGGAAGTTTGCGCTTTTACATCATTGCGGCCTGTTTGTACATACCTCGCAATGATTTTACACACTGTAAGAAATTTTCCCGTAAAATAACAGGAATCAACTGGCAGCAGAGTTTCCAGGAGATTCCTGTTATTTAACGGTGCCCTGGTTTAACATTAAGTTAATGTAAAATAACAACATTAATTTCCTGTAAATTAACAGGAAACAACTGGCAGGATTTCCAGGAGCTTCCCGTTGTTTAACGGCAGACTACCATAACATTAAATTCCTGTATAACATAATTTTCATGTTGGGTAACAAGAAAAAAATGTGATCTTCGCGTTAGTTACACAACAGGTCTTTATTTTTTTACAATTACAGGAAACAAGTGCCATATATTGAGTTCATCCACTCTCAAATCAACATTTTAAAGATAAAAATCCATGTTTTCACATCAGTTACTTATTTGTAATTTAACAGATATTTTATTTCACAGCACTTACTTGACAGTCTAACAGTAAAGTAATCTTTTTGAAAGATGAAGGGACATGAAGCAAGATAGTAATTTTGGAAAATGTAGACTGACTATAATCGTATTTCAGGATCAGGGATCATAAGAATGATCATGGAAAATAAAAACATCGCATTAGGCTCGTGTATCATGTATGAATGTAAAATGTAGATACATAGTAGTATTTTGAAAATCGGATTTCAAAGAACAGGCAATAAGACACAGAGGAATTACAATGGAAAACAAAAACATTTCATTAGGCCCGTTTAAAATGTAGACACGCTATCTAGTTGTATTTTGAAAATCGTATTTCAAAAAACAAGGAATAAGGTACAAAAGAATTATCATGAAAAACAAAAACATCGCATTAGGCTCGTGTATCACGTATGAATGTAAAATGTAGACACGTGATCTAGTTGTATTTCAAAAATCGGGAATAAGGTACAAAAGAATTATCATGGAAAATAAAAACATCGCATTAGGCTTGTGTATCACATATGTATGTAAAATGTAGACATGTTATCTACAGTAGTACTATTTCAAAATCAAATAAGATACAGAATAATTATCACAGATAATTATCAATATCATTGCATCGCATTGGGCTTGTGTACATGTGAGAATGAATAAACTGACAGATTATGTCCAGAAGAATTTAAAGTACAGAGATGAGTATAAATGATCAGGGAGGAAATCAAGTAACATTCATGAGAAATCAAGTATAACATTCACTTTACTTATTAGTGATTGTTCTTAGGCTTCTTCTGGGCCTTTTTTCTGTGAGAGAGAGAAAGAGAGAGAGAGAAAGAGAGAGAGTTACAAAAACTGATAGGGTACACTAGGATTCATGTAGAGGAAAATTGTGCCAAAGTGAATGAATCGGATGTGAATTTGTAACGTTAACACACTTTCTCACAATGAAATTAACTGACATTTATTACTTACTGTAACTGCATTTATATTTGATTTAATCAGTTGTATGAAGTAGAAGTATAGTGTTCTGTGGTTATTACAGCAGTACTATGCATGATTGCTCTCTACAGAGGGTGTAATCCTGCATAGTAGTGCTTATAACTACATAGTAGACTACTACACAACCCCCCCAATACATACCACACATAAAACAAATTCTGGTTCGAAAGTGTGACATGAACTTACCTCTGGATGAATTCAAGGGTGCACGCTGCCTCCTCCTGATATTGCAGATTCAGAATGTAGAAGGTGGAGAAACATGTCGCAAGGCCTGTTAGAAATGTGGCGAGGTTGGACCCTTCACAAACGATTAAGGATTCAATGCTGACCATCCACTTTTGATGATTACCTTGTCGTTCACCTGAAAAAAATAATTTATCATATTCAATTTAAGATATAGATCCACATGTCAACTATGATTAGATTCATTTTAGGATTTTGTCCAAACAAAATTCAATACAGAAAAAAAAACATTTAGTGTTCAAAAGTTGATTTAAATATGTATATGTTGATCATTATTACTCTAGTGAATGAAAACAAACATACCTAGTAATATCAGGCGAGGCGTCACAGGTAGGCTTGGAAGACTCAACATCAGCTACGGTCACACATCCCTTAGCAAAAGAAAAGAAAGGCACTCAACAACTCTTCGTGATGTGTGTGTGTGTGTGAGTGAGAAAGTGAATGTAATCTCTGAGTGTGTGTGTGTGTATGTATGTAAGGAGTGAGTGAATGTGAGTTGTCTGCAAGGTGAGTATGAAAGGTGTGTGTGTCTGCCGTTGAATGATTAAAAGTGATGAGGCGGGTGTGATAAGATGTTTGTGTGAGGAATGTGTGTGCAAAGTAAGGGGGCTTGCTTTTGAAATAGTGTCCGTCTTATCAAAACCACATTGTTTATGGTTTCTATACATGTGCGTCTAAAGACCTAGATAGATAAATAGATAGATAGATACTTTATTGATCCCCAGGGGAAATCCAAGACCTGCATGTCTCTTAAATTTTATTTGGCAATCTGGAACACAGCATTGAAGGTCTATATTGGGTATATTGTCATGAATTTAAGTATGGCTCACATAAATAGACGCAGTGGACTGATGCCCACATATCTGACATGTAAACATCTTCCTGTTGCATGCCGCTAGCTCAAATGAACTCGGGAGGAATACCATACGCGTGTCATGCAACCACCTCTGCTATGGAGAGCTAGCTAGGCTACTAACTATCATTAGCTTTCTAAACTGAAGGACTTAACACAACTTTAAGTAATTACCAGCACGGGCGAAATCCATGCATACAAGTAAACACTGAAAGCAGCAGTCAACACTGATCCGTTTGTGCCATATTGTTTATTTGGCCACTGGTTTATTAAACTGATGATGCTAAGCAGACTTAGCTAGCACGCACGTGTTATAGCAGGTAAATCCCGCGAGTTAAACTTTCAAAAACTACGCATACCCTACACATACCAATACATTTAGATGGTTCCAGATTGCAATGAAGAAACGTAAAATTTGATCGACAAGTGTAGTGATAACGATAACGCATGGCTTAAGAAGGGCGAAAGCGCGGTCTTGGCTAGCAGCTAGCTGAATAGCACTGCTACTAACTTCGTTTCAGCAGGGTAACATTCAGAGATGTTGTATTATACAACTTAATATAAACATGACCAGTGTGCTTTCAAACGTTGTATTTCTGGTCAAAGGTGACAGATAAACTCACCTTATTGTGTTGATGGCTTTCGATGGGTTTGGGTATGATTCCAACGTATCGTCTTCTCTCAGCAGACAGCTTCCCATCACCAGAACGAAGGTAACGTTAATAGATAACAGGAAGTACGTGTGTTCCAGAATAAACATTACGGGCGTGGTAAATAACAGTGTTGGAGCCTGATTTTACATATTTGTCTTACTAATGACCGGAAAGTCCTGTTTATTACAGAAAACCGGTGAATAATGTTGGAATCTGGGTGTAAATTTACAGAAACTTTTTACAGTGCACGCACGTTGCGAAACAAATACGCCTGAAGTGGGCGCAAAAGCGTTAGTACATCTGGCCCACAGTCTCACTGAACTTTACAATCTTGCCCGATCATATCAGGTCCTGAGCATAAACATTGTACCCATATTCCTGGTGTATTGATAGTGGATCAAAGCCCATGTGAAAAAGTAAATTATTATGACCGCCGCTAGCGAAGCTAGCGAAGCGGTCATATAGGGATTGTCAAAGGTTTTTTTTTTTTTTTTTTTTTTTCGTCATCTACTTCCTGAATTTTTGGTCAACGATACCCGGGACACCGAACCACCGGGGCACATGAAATTTGGTGGGTATGTAGCCCCACTAGACTTTTACGGAAAAATTTTGTTTCGTCCCCGGGGGCCACTCCCTCCCCGTGCTGGGCCCCCCGACACGCAAAAAAAACAGTTTTTCCTAAATAACTACCTGAACCGTGGCACTGAGGATGAAGAATCTTTTATGGTATGTTGGTCTCAAGGGCCCACATCAACCTGGCCCATAATCACTCATTTGTGATTTGCACCCCCCCGGTAAAAAATGAAAATGCAATATTATTCTGCTTTAATTGCCCCTATCTTCAGTTAAGATGTTCAGAACTGCACCAAATTTTATGTGTATGATTGACCTGGCATTCTCTGGGGGTATGCCAAGTTTCATAGAATTTCATCCATGGGGGGGGGGTCCTAAAAAAATTAGGTTATGTGTACATTTAGTGACTGTACACTCATTGGCCTGTAGATGGCGGTGCACACATGTACACACACACAGGCACCCACATACTATCTGTATTAGAACGGCCGATACATAATTACAAATTCAGTAGGATTAAAAGAAAGCCAAAATAAATAAATATTCATCATCATCATCATGGCTGCATTTCCAGTATTGGCGATAAGTAGTCGTTTGTCCACTAGATGGCGCATCGTTGCAGTGAGACGTAATTTTGTTGGAAGTTAAAAGTGGGTTGACTTGGGTTGAAAAACAATGACTTCCTACAAGGACTACCGCAGAGAACGTCTAATAAGGATAGGACAATGTTCACATGAAATGTAATTCCCATTTCTTCTTGAAGCCGAAATAAATCTGAGGATGTTTATCGGACATGCTTGGTTTTTACTGCAGGTACGTTAATCTTATAATATCAATAAGGACCTAGGTAATGTTACCGTTAGTGTTGGTTGAGTGATGGAGGCCAATTTGATTGATTGCATTTGTAGAAAACTATAATAGCAGCACTGTAATTGTATCTTTCTACTGTCATTTGTTGCACGTGCTACAAAAATCATTCTGTGCAATGGAAGATTTACCAACGTTACACCGGTCTGATACAGTTTTGCCTATACGTGAGACTGTGACGCCTGTTTATTTTGCTTTAAGTGCGTGAAGGGTGTGAGAGGGGAATCGATGTGCTTTGATTCCAGCTTGGTAGTAGTCTGTGAAATTAAAAAGCACGTGTGTGTGAAGTATCCAAACACCTTCATTTCATTATGGCTGCTTTAGCAATTATTATTTTTTGATTTCTTAAAAGATTGAGCTTGGTCTGGTGAAAGCCAGACTAGCCATGGACCTCAGTTACACAATGCAAGGACCTTAAGCTACTGTGTAGTGCAGGGGTGGGCAACTAATTTCCCCAAGGGGCCACATGACAAACTGGGACTGTTGAGGAGGGCCGGACCCAAAATACCGAACTCAAGTCTGAACTCAATTCTGTTCAATTCTATTCTGTTCTTGTATAACATTAAGTAAATCATATGGTTTTGTTTACTAGTCGTAAGAACAGATGAAAATGTGAGGGAGACAAAGGAAAAACAGCAATATTTAGTCTATGTCCAGTATTTAATCCTCATTCTCGAAAAAGATTTTTTGACATTGACATTGAGTTTTCAAAGACTGATATAAAAAAGTACTACAATATCTATATAATTAGGCTAGGTCATGAAAATGTGAAGGAGTCAGTACAACCATTTCAGTGCCACCATTTCATCAACACTCAGCAATATTTCATCATTAAATGTGGAGCAGACAATAGTAGGCTGTCATTAGTTAATCAACATGCACAAAGAAAACTATTTTAAAAATGTAGGCTATGTTTTTGCTTTAACTTTATGCACATAACTGTGATTAGTCAACTCGCTCTGTGTGTTGAGCCGGCTGCTTCAAGCAACCTGTGGGTAGTAGCATCATACTAGTTCGCTAACATAAGCTTTGCAAATAAACTCAGACATATTTTGGTTACAATTACGGGGTTATCCGATTGTAAACTGTCTATCTGCCAGTAACGTTTTGAAATGAACACTTCGTATCGCCAACGAGCAGCAGTAGGAGTTCGTTCTAACAACCTTTGCGGTGGTGAGCGACGCAGACATAGGAGACACAAAACTTTGAAAGGTTTACGCCGACGTAAAGGCAACTGCATTGTGTCGACGCAGAAGCATAAATTCTATTCACCAGCACATCAGTGAGGGTGTTTACGTCGTATGCATCCACGCACAAATGTATGGGCATACAAATAGCAGTCGCTTTCAAAATAAAAACAACGATATTGATTTGCATGCATTATCTCTATGCTAGGCTCTTGACTATTGTTCTTTCACGGACCTTACGCGGGCCGGTCAGGGAAAGCCAACGGGCCGGTTGTGGCCCGCGGGCCGTATGTTGCCCATGTATGCCTTAAAGCAACTGTTGAGATCCCCACCGAGGATAACATTGTTGAGGATAACATTGTTAATGATGGCATAGCTGAGCCCGAAACGTCTGCAGCCACCCCAAAGAGTGCTACAGCATCATTTGTTGCAAAAATGTATTCTGGGTCAAATGTTAATTTCGCTGCTGTTACCAGAACTGTTAACTATGTTAAACAATTCATGGAATCAACTGTTAGTGAATTACAAGATTCTGTGACTTCAACATTCAGAAAGTATTCTTGATGGGCTTAAGGCAGCCTTTGAACAAGAGTTGACTGACTAGCAATGTTTACGTGACTCATATGATCAGCTCAAATGGGCAAGAGTACAGAACAGGGTCCGTGCTCTCTTCGCAAAGCATCGTGGCGAGTGTTTATTTTGTTAAGTTATTCACCTCATACCAAACAAGCAGACCTTTTTAATGATTATTAATTTACTGGAAGTTCTGTATTTTGATTACCATTTCAATGCATATGTTGTTAAAGCGACAAAAGAATACAAAATTGTTACCTTAAAGGATTTACTTCATTTTAGGCCACTTGATATTGTTAAAGACTTCTGCTCAGATAAACTGTATATTAACCCTAGATACAAGATGGTTTAACCTCTTCATTTGTCTCTTTATGTCTCCTGATATGATTCAAAGATGTTTTATTCAGATAAACTGTATTTTTAAATACAAGAATGTGTAATTGTACTGATGTATGTTGTGTTGAAGGATTGTGGCATGTCATAATAAACTAATAATCTACATATACTGCTTATTCTCAACTTCATTTGTGGATACCAGTGGGTTAATACTGAAATAAATTAGCCTTCTAATATGCATAAATGACACATATATGTGTTTAAAACTATTACACTTTACTGACACAAAGTGTGTCGGAATGACACATTACTGTGTCAATATATGTGACATCTAATGTGTTAAGTTGAAATTGACACAAAATGTGTCGTCCCTGAGCACACACATTAGATGTGTTGAAATTCTACACAATTTGTGTCATTTTTGACACATTACTTCTTAGAGTGTACAGTTTTGCCTATACATGCGTGAGACTGAGACGCCTGTTTATTTTGCTTTAAGTGCGTGCAGGGTGTGAGAGGGGAATCGATGTGCTTTGATTCCAGCTTGGTAGTTGTAGTCTGTGAAATTAAAAAGCACGTGTGTGTGAAGTATCCAAACACCTTCATTTCATTATGGCTGCTTTAGCAATTATTATTTTTTGATTTCTTAAAAGATTGAGCTTGGTCTGGTGAAAGCCTAGCCATGGACCTCAGTTACACAATGCAAGGACCTTAAGCTACTGTGTAGTGGGTCCCTTTTAGAAGTGGCTACTTCATTCGCGCTTTCCTTGACTCATGGAGCTGCGTGAATTTTATTACAACTTTTCGCCACGATATGGCAGTTTAAGTCCGCTTGATACTGTAAGGCGTAAGGAGACCGTATAAGCCTACCTGTAGCTTAGGGAAGCTAACAGCTTTCTATTAGGATCTAGTTTGTTAGTTACAGTTTTGTCATAACTCAAGGCCGTAGTCATGATGTCAACATTGGGGGGGACCAAATCTGTGCCCCAAACAGAATTTCAATACATTTCCTACCATGCAAAAATATTATTAAAAATCACAAACAAGTCGTTAGTTAGGTCAGTCAATTAGGTTATTCCAAACTTTTGACGGACACAGATGCCCCCCCCCCCCCCCCCCCCCCCCCCCCCCCCCGTGAGTTTGGTGAAAAGAGAAGGGTGAAGAAGAAGCAACTTCACTGGTCCATCCCTGGACCTGTGACTCTATATTACACAGAATGTGGTTCTTTGACATATTACTTACACCTGAAGATTTTTTTAAACTAAGGCTTAGACTCATAGGTTTGGAGCCTAATAAGATTTTGTCTTTTAATTTAGATTTTATTATGCTGGCGGCTAATCACACAATTTTAACATAGTTTGAAAGGGACAGGATTCAGGAATAGGCTACTAAGACAGGCCCCTCTTCTGTCTGACTCACCTCGTGTTACCCCTGTATGCATTATAGACTGGCTTCTGACAGAAATTACGTTTTGTGCCAACATGTAGAAACACTAGGCCTACTACAGCCTTTAATTGGTGAATGGAGGTGCAAATTCCTTTCTTTGGTTATTGTCCGCGATTCACATTAACTGTAGGCTATCACGTATTGTAAACGTCGCCACATTTGATCACGTTTTGCCTGCATGGATGCGCGATTGAGTGCGCATCTAAATAATATGCAAGATGCAACAATCATTTCTAAGAGGCTTATACACGGTAATTTCTGGCATTACTACTAGCATATGAATGCATTATTTATGTTGAAAGACGTGAAAGAAATGACACAGGCTTGCACAAATTCATCATTTAAAATAAAACGTTTCACTTTCGCTATCATTGCGAGAATAGGCTACAATATGGAAAATGTTCCCTTTCAGTCTGATCGGCTCCAAACATGTATGGGATTTCTTTAGCCTGTGCTACACCTTTCCAAGAAGTTTTGTGAAAATTGTACCGGTAGCTTTTGCGATATTGTTGACAGCCCTACCTCACCGCAGTAGGGTGCAGTAAATGGAAGATTTTGATAGCGCACGCCACTAACGAAAAACGGAAAATCACCAGGACAAACCACTCAGGGGTGTCGGCTACTCTGGAACCATAGGTCACTAATTTGTTGCGTTATTTACGTTTGATTACATTTCAGATACGTGTTGGTTTCCTGTAGGCCTAGTATAGCGCTTTATTCTTTCTTTATTTTTCTACAGTATGTCCGAATATTGGGGGGGACATTTTGGTCATATTTGAATATTGGGGGGGACACGTCCCCCTCAATGTCTATGGTGACTACGGCCCTGTCATAACTCCCTGATGCATTTTTGCTTTTAGAATAGCCAGAGCGTGGATATCTCAATCGGAAAATTAAACAATATCGGGTGCCTATGGACTAGGCTGGGTGAACCTGTGATTGAGCTTGGTCTGGTGAAAGCCAGACAAGCCATGGACCTCAGTTACACAATGCAAGGGAACATGAATCAGCCTGTATTTGCACGAACAATAACGGACAACAGCTCTTCAACTTTGGCCCGTTAAAATGTGTATGAACAGTCTAGCGACGCATTTCATCAAGGCCCATTTGGACATGTCAGTTATTTGCACCACTGGTTAGATGTAAAACAGCATTTCGTTTCAGACTACTGTTACTTAATTTGTGCATTAACAATAACGTTTCAGACTACTGTTATTTAATTTGTGCATTGACAATAAAGTATTACATGAACTAAAGATGACTAAAATCTTATGTAGCCTAAGAAACATTCACAAAAATCCATCCATCCAAAAATGACCTTTGTTTTTGATAGCTGTTGAAAACGGCATGGAACTGACAGAGATGTTTTTGTTTATTTATTTATAAATAAATAAATAAATAAATAAATAAATAAAATTATGCTGATACCTTTTGCTTTTCCCAAATACAATGTAGCCTACAGGTGTAAGTGACCTTTAATCAATCCAGTTGCAATGGATGAACTGTGATGAACTGCCCTACTTGTGATTGTTTAGAGATTTTAAAGGTTTTATAACAATGCTACATCTTCTTTGGCTATTCTACAATCTATTCACCTTTTCAGCACCAGTAGGCTACTTTCTGTGCAGCCGCACACACACACTCAGGCATGCCAAACAAGCATACACAAAAGTTTCAAGAGTGGGGGATGGAGTAAAATATGGAGACAAATTGAAGTGTGATTTATTTTCGCGGAACGGATGTACAGGACTATGCGGTACATCTAGTTTACCTTGGAGCATTAACTTGGCGGTCGTCACAAAGGCCCCTATGCCATTAATTTCTGTGCTCAAGTTTGTATGATAAGGCTTCTCAATGCCTACTTGTTGTAGACGGTTTACTGTACCATCAGCCTTGTTATGGTTTTAAAATAGTAACCTGTCAGCTAATAATTGTGCACATTGATAAGGAAGTAGCCTACAGACTAATTCTCAGCATGAGTTGGGTTGTTTGGATGAGAAAGATACCTGTGCCCCACGAAATTTTACGATCATAACAAGGTCCTGTGGGTAAATATTCTACCCATATTTCCGGTGTATGGATAGTGGACCAAAGCCTAGTGTCATGCAAACTAAATTATTTACTTTGGAGCAATAACTTGGAGGTCATTACAAAATCCCTATGCCAGAAAGTTGTTTGTATGAAAAGGCTTATCAGTGCCTAGTAGAGGGTTTACCATCAGCCTTTGTTATGGTCTTAATCATGAAATAGTAAACCACAAGAACCAATCAACATCTCCACAGCACTTAATGAGTAACTAGTATACTCATGAATATAACTAGATGTACCGCAGAGCGGTACAAAATATGACCGCCGCCCAGTCCAGCACATTTTTTCCACAAAAATAAATCACGCTGAAAGGCCTATATGATTCTAACTGTCTCACTAAATTGCATTATCCACACTCAATTCTCACTGGTATCTGCTAGAGACAACAAGTACCAAAACATGATTAGTTAATAGATTTCACATGTAAAATGTATTTTATACAACCTCACCTCCATCTTGCCTGTTCATAATTCTGAGAAATTCTTGAATTGTGTGCATGTGTGCATGTACATGTTTATGTTATGTGTGTGTGTGTGTGTGTGTGAGTGCTTGTGTGTGTGCCTGCGTATGTGCCTGTGCATGCAAGCGTACATATGTCTACTGTGTGAGTATGTGTCATACGTATGATTACTGTGAATGTATGTGTGTGTGTGTGTGTATCTGTTTGTGCACATGTGTGTACATGAAATGGGTTAACATGACCCCTGGAGGCAAACATACGCAAGATATTCACAGAAAACTGTGTCTGCCCTAGAAAAGCGATGGTTCCATGCTATCCATGTGGGGTTACATGCCCACCAAGTTTCGTGTACCCCGGTCTTTCAGTGTCCCGGAAATCCTTGTTGGTGTACGGTCACTAAATGTACACATAAATTATTTTATTGTAAGGCCCCCCATGAACGAAAGTCCACGAAACTTGGCATGCATTCAGAGGGTGTCATAACGATCCTACACTTTCAATTTCATGCAGTTTTGACCATGTCAGCCAGAGATATTGTGATGAAAACACCTAATGTTTTGCTTTTTAATTTTTAACTAGGTGGCGCTATACATGAAATAAGTGGTAATGGGATAGGTTGACATGCCCCCTTAAGACCAACATACAAAAAAAAGGTGGACCTCCTAGGCCCTACGGTTCTCGAGATATTCACAGAAAACTGTCTCCGGCCACCTACAGGCCAGTTGGTGTATAGTAACATAAATTAATTTATTGTGTGGCCCCCCATGAACGGAATTCCACGAAACTTGGCGTGCATTCAGAGGGTGTCATAATGATCCTACACTTCCAATTTCGTGAAGTTTTGACTATGTTAGGTCACAGATACCTGCGATTACAACACCTCATTTTTACTTTTTTGTGTTTAACTAGGTGGCGCTATACATGAAATGAGTGGTTATGGAATGGGTTGACATGGCCCCTTGAGATCAACATACAAAAAAAAATGGTCCTCCTAAACCCTACGGTTCTCGAGATATTCACAGAAAACTGTGTCTGCCCTACCCTCCTTTCGGGGGGTCCAGTCCAGCGGGGGGGCTACAGATCAAAACGAAAACAGGAGGTTCCATGCTATCCATGTGGGGTTACATGCCCACCAAGTTTCGTGTACCCCGGTCTTACAGTGTCCCGGGAATCCTTGACGGAAATTTGGGCATGCGAAAAAGAAAAAAGAAAAAAAAAAAATCTGACTAAACCTATATGACCGCCGCTTCGCTGCGCGGCGGTCATAATAATATAAGGACACAGTCAGTCTGTTTTGTTCATAGCCTGCTGGTTGTGATCCATATGACTCAGAGATGCTCACGCTGCTCTTTATTTGTGTCCTGGCCTCTGGCTGCTGCTACGCCATTCCACAAGGTGAGTGTGCAGCATGACATGACTCCTGATCTTGGATACATATGTTTAGATAACTTGATGGATTTTGATGTAAATCAAATATGCACTGAATTTAATTTACTTTTGTGGGCTGATCATTTTGGTTATTCATTATTATACAAAGGTTGAGTGACTGAAACTATAAGCAAATCTTATTATTGTTTTTATTATAATTAATAATAATAATAATAATAATAATAATAATAATAATAATAATAATTTGTACATATATGTGTATGTATATATATATATAGTCAATAACTAAATTATTAATACCCCAAATGGCAAATATTATTTTAATGTTTATTTTCTCTTCACCAATATAATATGTTTGTTCTGACTGAAAATGGCTAAAGGTTGTAAGACAATGTAGAAACATGGAATAAAAAAAATAAGCATTTTCATCTTTTTAAATTATCTAAATGAATAAGCATAATCACCAAGTCTAAAGTACAACACAGAACAATAGGCCTCAACAGCTTGCAGATCTCTTTATATGGCAAACCAAAACTGTCCTATTTTAGTTAGTGCACAGTTGTATGACTTATGTGCATGAATAGCGTTTATGTTTGCTTGAATATGTGTCAATAAATCTAAAGGCCTGGAGATCCCTTGTGCAGTGATTTCACTTTACTGCACTTCACTTTAACTTACTGTGTTGTAAGCATTTGCACTAAAGTATGCTTTTTTACAGCAGTGTATGGGGTGTTTGCTTGTAAGGTGTTAATTATGGCCTACTGAAATGTTTATTATGTTGTGCATATTCTTTTCACATTGCATTGAGGTACCTCTGCATGCCACTGGAAATACCTCTATAAATACCTCTAAAGTGAATAAAAATGATTATTGTAATGGCCTGCAGTATAGCCTATAATAAAACAGTTCAGGTCAACACCTCACATCTAAGCCTACACTTAAATTCAGAGTGTTTATGTTTTACAGACTAAATGTTTTATAAATGATGATTGGTGTGTTATGTTGCATCCAGACATGTCATGAAAGTACATCATGAAAGTAATCATCTTCCCAGCGGAAACCAACACTGCCCACGTGAAGGTGACCCCAGCGGTGGAAAAGATTTTCTTCTCTGTCACAGTGTGTTTAAGGTTCTTCTCCGACTACAACAAGGTGCAGGCGCTGTTTTCTTTAGCCGCTCGGTCATACTTCAACGACTTTCTATTGGTCAGAAGAGCAGATGGTGGTGGGGATTGTGGGTCATAGAGGTAGGTTATTCAACATTAATGTGCAAGCGTTTTTGGCAGCTGTTGTATGCCAAAGTTAGTGCCTCGTCACATTATTGATTCCCACCCCTAGTCTTCAAAAGTTAATGTTTTTGGAAGACAGACGTGGTTCCTCCCTGAAGTGTGTTCACGAAAGTCACTTATACAATGTAAAAAAGGAAAAGTCAGGGCTGTCCAATTTATCAAACCGTACTACGTTGCAATTACACAAAACAGTTTTTTGAATAAAACATTCTTATTGGGTTCAGATAGTCATTCCAATTGAGCAGTCTACTTTTTCTAATTGAATCAAGTAGGGTACGTGTATATATTGGGGGGGGGGGGATTGAAAGAGGGTCTGTCACATTATTAAACCACAAAACATGAACACAATGTTATTACGTTGAACTGACATATTTTGCTACAGCAATGAATTTATCCAACAGAATCATGTCAGATCAATGTGAAGCACCTGGGTTTTCACAACATGAATCAATTGTTTAAGCTGAAAAAGAAATGCTGGACTAATTCTAGACATTTCATTCATGTGCAGACGATGTGCAATGATAAATTCAAGTAAATCTAGCATTTTTTTTTTCAATGTGCGATGAGTCACTAGAAATGTTTATGTCTGAGGGGCAAATTTTTTTACTGTGTATATTTTAATAATGGTCTTCTCCTCAATGGTAATCCTGACAATACTACACAGTCATTTTGCTCATCATTTGTTCTTTGTCATACAAGTTCCAAAAAGCCAGAATAAACAATGATGAGAAAATGTTGTGTTCTTTCTAAATCATGTGTGTGACCTACAATCTAGTTATGCATGATCTTATGTTATGTATTCAATCTGGTCCATAGAAAGTGATTTGCCAACATAGAACAGATCAACTGTAACCAAGAAATTGAAAATAGTGTAGCTGTACTCCAGCACGTGGAGGAAGAGAAAACGTGATGACATGACACGAAGGTAATCATTCATTATACTTACCATTGTTTTTGCCAAGAGTCAAGATTAATAAGGAAGTACAGAATAATTATCGGCAATGAGTCAGGTTGTTTTGATGAGAGAAATACTTTGTGTAGGCTATCACTGAACTTTACAATGTCGCGTGATCATATCAGCTCTTGGACCTGAGCATAAACATTGTAGTCCTATTTATATTCATGGTGTATTGATAGTGGATCAAAGCGCGCAGGCTCATGAGAGATTTAATTATTTACTCTGGAGCAATAACTTGGAGGTCATCACAAAGGCCCTATACCAGTAAGTTGTTTGTCTGAAAAGGCTTCTCAATGCCTACTTGTAGAGGGTTTGCCATCAGCCTTTGTTATGGTCTTAATCATACATATAACCCACAGGAACCAATCCACATCTCTGCAGAACACTTAATGAGTAACTAGTATATCCATGAATGTGAATATAAGGACACAGTCAGTCTGTTTTGTTCATAGCCTGCTGGTTGTGATCCATATGACTTATCTGGACTGATCAGAGATGCTCACGCTGCTCTTTATTTGTGTCCTGGCCTCTGGCTGCTGCTACGCCATTCCACAAGGTGAGTGTGCAGCATGACATGACTCCTGATCTTGGATACATATGTTTAGATAACTTGATGGATTTTGATGTAAATCAAATATGCACTGAATTTAATTTACTTTTGTGGGCTGATAATTTCGGTTATTCATTATTAAAGGTTGAGTATTGAAACTATAATCAAGCAAATCTTAATAATAATAATAATAATAATAATAATAATAATAATAATAATAATAATAATTTGTTTATCTATACACAGTTAATAACTAAATTATTCATACCCCTGGCAAATATTATTTTAATGTTGATTTTCTCTTGACCAATATGTTTGTTCTGACTTAAAATGTCACTGCCACATAGCTAAAGGTTGTAAGACAATGTAGAAACATGGAATAAAAAAAATAAGCATTTTCATATTTTTAAATTATCTAAATGAATAAGCATAATCATCAAGTATAAAAAGTACAACACAGAACAATAGGCCTCAACAGCTTGCATATGTCTTTATACGGCAAACCAAAACTGTTGATTCTCCAATTTTAGTTTGTGCACACTGCACAGTTGTATGACTTCTGTGCATGAATAGCGTTTATGTTTGCTTGAATATGTGTCAATAAATCTAAAGGCCTGGAGATCCCTTGTGCAGTGATTTCACTTTACTGCACTTCACTTTCACTTACTGTGTTGTAAGATTTTGCACTAAAGTATGCTTTTTTACAGCAGTGTATGGGGTGTTTGCTTGTGGTGTAAATGATGGCCTACTGAAATGTTTATTGTGTTGTGCATATTCTTTTCACATTGCATTGAGGTACCTCTGCATGCCACTGCAATACCTCTATAAATACCTCTAAAGTGAATAAAAATGATTATTGTAATGGCCTGCAGTATAGCCTATAATAAAACAGTTCAGGTCAACACCTCACATCTAAGCCTACACTTAAATTCAGAGTGTATGTTTTACAGACTAAATGTTTTATAAATAATGATTGGTGTGTTATGTTGCATCCAGACATGTCGGGGAAAGTAATCATCTTCCCAGCGGAAACCAACACTGCCCACGTGAAGGTGACCCCTGCGGTGGAAAAGATTTTCTTCTCCGTCACAGTGTGTCTGAGGTTCTTCTCCGACTACAACAAGCAACAGGTGCCGTTTTCTTTAGCCACTCGGTCACACACGAACGGATTCATATTCTTCAAAGGGCCAGAGGATGGAAGGTACTATTTGTATATTGCCGATAAGAGCGTCGTCTTCAACGGTCTGCCGACTGGGCTGAACGAGTGGAACTCTGTCTGTGTGACCTGGGACAGTGGTACCGGTCTAGCTCAGTTCTGGGTCAATGGGAAACAGAGTGCGAAAAAAGCACTTCAGGCTGGTGGGTCCATCGCAGGAACCCCAAGCATCATTCTCGGCCAAGACCAAGAAGCGTATGGGGGCGGATTTAATACGAACGATGCATTCTACACAGTAAAATTCCAAGAGTTAAAATGACAGAGTAGACTGTTATTGACTCTAATAGAGTTACATTTACTACAGTTGGAGTAAAATGTACTCTAGCATATTAGTTAAACAACAGAGTTAAAATCACAAGAGTTAATCATCCACCCCATTTTCTCATTTGGACGCCATTTTAGAAATTTCTTGGGAGATGTTTGCCTAATTATTATTTGAATATTATTCATAAAAGAAAGTGTTTTCTTCTGGTTTATTCCAAAGTCATTCGGTAGCGTTAAGATTTTTTTTCTGGACTAGGCTACTAAAAAAATACTTGCAAGTTTGTAGGCTAGCATGTGCTACAGTAAAATAGGCAAATACTGCTAAGCTATCACCCATAAACCAGGCTATAAACGGAGTTTCTGTTATCAAGCCTATAGCTGTTCACAAAGAATAGTCAAAGCGAACAAACATTATAATATTATTATTATTATTATTGTATGTTTGTTACATGCAAGTGTGTAAGGGCTCAGGCAAATTACTAACTGGCGGAACGTGCCCTCGGGCATCTCAGGTCAGAGACGAACGTTAGTAGCCTATCACCCACTTCCTTCCATTTGAGAGAATGCAGCGACGCGACGGAGCCTGGTTACAATCTCTCTGAACTGCAGTTGAAGGTGAGTAGATGTTCATATAAAATACACTTACAAGAGATTTATTTCACATGTTCTGTAGTATGCCTCGAAAATGATAAACGATAAGCGGTGACGCGAAAGAGGAGTGTAACTTAATGTAAATGTATGGTCAAGATATCATTCTGAAATGTGTTGACCTTCAGGGGCTAACGTTAACGTTAAGTTAACTGCTAACGAAGGTTGAAAGTTAACATGAACGTTAACGTTACCTCTGTGTAACATGAGGTACATGTCAATTCGTGCTCCTGTATTGTACAATGCTATACGTTTTTTTTATCATGTTAATATTTACTCAACCAAATATGATACCAGTATAATCGTCTTTAATGGTCAACATTGACTTGGTTAGCCTATCAGCCAACGTAGCTCTCATTGGCAGCTTAGCATAATGCAAATCAGATATCAAATAAAGGCTACGGTTAGCTTAATGAGGTAACAGTTACTGTTGTTAGCTACTTAACATTAACGGTCATTAATAGGGCAAATTAGCTTAAAGTTCATGCTCTACCAAAAAGCTTGTTTCACGTAAAACAGGCATCCATAAGCATGAATTTGGCCTTCACTAGTTGGTTATTTCAGAACTAGCTGCATTAATTTACTATCAAGGACATGTGCTGATTGCTGAATGTGCATCATTGATAGCAAAGAAGACACATGTTCAGTGCAAAGTGCCAACAGGTGCACGTGCCACATTTACTAGTTTAGTCAGTGTCACTGAGATAGTTGTTACCTGGTTTGTTTTAAGAAAGTGTTTTAAAAGTAGTGTTGATTTTGTCTGAATGTTTGATTTTATGTTTTCTCAGGATGTTGGTGAAAATACCAGACCAGATACATTAAAATGGTGGAAACTGATGCCACTCTAGAGGATTTCTTTAACCAAGGTATTGATTTATTCAATTGTTGCATTGTTTAAGTCTATTGTCAGTTTTTTTTTGTAATGTTCTGTTAATTTTTATTTTAGTGTTCATGAAATTTGAAGCCAAACACCAAGCTGGGCTAAAATGTATGATGAGTTTGGTACAGAAGATTGACAACTATGTGTCTGAAGATGTGGTGAAGGATCCAAATTGTGGTGTATTAAAGCTGAAGCCTGCAGAAGATGATGGTGAGTTGTAATATGGAATGTAGTTAAAACTTGGTACAAGTTTTGTGAATATATCAAAAGCAGTTGCAACACATTGTTTTGATGGAATGCCATTCTGTGGGGTTTGTGGATGTTGATTATGTCCGTCTTTGAGCCTATTTAGTGTTTACAAATCTCAGCCATCAAAGACTACATGACATACAGCCATCACAGGTACTGGACATGACTATATTACTGATTTATTCTGTCCTCTGCTTTGTAGTAGATGCATTATGTGATTCAGATGACACCACTGCCTTGTCTCCAAATAAGCCCAAGGGAGATGATGGGGTAGAGCAAGTAAGTGGCATTTTTTCCCTAGTTAAATATTGGTAAAATCTTTATGCTGCCCATTAACACAAAGGTAACCTAAACTGAAACCCACACTGAGGTATTTTTTGTCTTTTTTCAAAAAAATTCCACACTCAGATCTGTGCAAAATGATCTTTTTATTCTAGATTTCGGTCATAGACCCTCTTCAGGAATCCTGAAAAAAGCCTATGACCGAAAGCTATATAAAAAGATAATTTTGCACAGATGTGAGTGTGTGGATTTGTCATGCTGTGCTTGACTTTTGACTTTAAATCCCAGCATCTCCACCACCAGATGAACAGTATTTTTTGTCTCTTTTAAATGATTGAACTTGAAATTAAACCATTTCATAAGTATTTCTGCATACAAATTGTAATGAATCTGTTTAAGATCGATCAAATACATTGTTTACAGTGCACTGAATTTCACATTGATCTCCATTTCTCAAGGTCACCGAGAACTGTCGGTACAGGGGGAAAAAAAACAAAACAAAAAAACAATCGGATTCACTTAGCTCGAGATGCTGCAGCCAGGAAGCTACTGCGCTACACTCTAGGGGCATGTTCCTGAGCCCCAATGTTCATGACCCCAGAGTGTAGCGCTGTAGCTGCACAGTCGCTTTGGCTGCTGGCTGTAGCAACTCGAGCTATGTAAAACCGATTGTTTTCGTTTTACATACTCAGTGACCCAAGAAATGGAGATCTATTTGGAAAATCGCTGGATTTCCCCTTAATGCTGGAACTCACCCTACTTTACACTGTTTTATAGGAACATTTCTATGATCCAGCCAGCGGTTCAGGGTACCTGGCCTGACGTATTGAAAGCCTCAGGAACCACAAAGTCCAGCACACAGTGAACATAATGGAGGACCAGCTTCTGAAGATGTGCCCGAGCCAGTCCTGAATGAAGAACAGCTGAGAGAGGCGGTATCTCTAATGAAGCATTCTTCTGATGAAGAAGTTGTGCGGCTGAAGGTGAACGTTTGATTATCGTCAGAAAAAATGGTCCATGACCCTCAATCACCTCATATGCTTGCAACATTCTCTCGATTCGTGGATGTAATGGATCAGATAGAGCAAGACTGTGTTACTGTTTGGTGAGATTTCAGCGAACCTTCTTGAGAGGTGGTCAACTATGTTCAAAGAGAAGACTATTAAACAGAGTAAAGGTCTTTCTTCCTCCAGCATCGAACTACAAAAAAGGATCCAGGTAGCAGAATCACCACATGGGCGGTGTCCTGGTAGAACACTCAGGTTAAAGTGTGGTGAGACTGGGTGTTTCAGGGACATTTTCTGGCTTTTAGAAAACATAGTTACATGAGTATAGCGTTAATAATGTTCATGTTTTGGAAAATAACTGTAGTGAACACAGAGGTAATGATTTGGCGGTAGATTTTGATACAGTGGTTCCTGTTATGCATTCTGCTGTACATGAGATACAGGTTAAGGAAACTATTCAGTTTTTTGAGTGATAAGCAAAGTGTTGAGGAAATGAATCATACTTTAAGTCATCTTGAAAATCTCTTCTAGGCCCCATCCATTGGATCATGCCTTAGGTATGAGCTGCACCAGGCGCATAACTGAAGCGTTCCGTTCGCGACGTGTAACATTCATTTTAAATGGTCTATTTTTTTCGAACGTACGCGCCGCGATCACGTCTGTTGTAGCTACCTCCATTGATTATAGTGGCAGCTAATTGTTGCAGCAGACGCTATGCGAACGTAACGCTTCAGTTACGCGCCTGGTGTAGCTTCACTGTTAGAATGTGTGGACTTAAACATGTTGGTGATGCTAGAATGTTTCAGTACAGACTGTAGAGTGAGTAAAATTGGTATGTAAGCTAATGTATCACTAACAACAACTTGATATTATGTGTTCCATTTGATGCCAAATGTGTTGTACATGCATTTACAAAAGAAAAAAAAAATTGAAACTTTTTAAACTTTTTATTATATTGTATATTGATACATTAACTTAATATTTTGTAATAAATATTTTTTCAATAATTTGTCTGTATGTCCTTCAGATTTTGTAGAACTTGATAAAGGGTAAATAAAGACAAGCAAAATGGTGACTCTAGCAAGAGTAGCTGGGAATAAACTCTGAATAGAGATAAAGATTACCCCATTAAGAGTAAAGATGACTCTGGAAAGAGTTGTTGGCTTATAGAGTAGATTTTTCTTTACTCCCTGTGGAGTTTATCTTGGTGATTTTCCAACTCTCTATAGAGTAAATTTAACTCTGAAAAATGTGCTCTAGGAGAAGAGTCAAATTTACTCTCTGTGGGGTGGGACCAATGGGTCTCTATGACAGAGTCAGAATCGACTCTATTAGAGTCGAAAACAACTCTGTCAATTTTACTGTGTATGGACACGTTACTGATGTTCACATGTGGGACAATGTGCTTTCTCCCGCCGAAATTCAGAACTATATGAAGTGTGTTATTTCAAGACCGGGTAATGTTGTTGACTGGGAATATCTGGAGTATACCAGGCATGGTTATGTGATTGTTGAGCGGAATCAAAACACTATCTGTCCCTAGAGTCAGAAATTGCCCTGGCCACTTCAGAGAATGGCATGTGGCCTAGAAGAAACGAAATAAAGAGAGTGTGATATAAAGACATTCATGATGGATCTGAAGCATAAACAAAAAGAAACATATGAAATTAATAAAATCATTATTTGTTTTTTAAAATGTGACCCTGTTTCTTCCAGTTCATCAGGCTATTTGTCAGTGTAAATGTCAGGGAGACATAGCGAACAGAAAGTTTCATTTATGTTGGCCAAATAAGTCTGCATTCATGTCATCTCACCTGACCCAAGGTTTCATCAACTGTTTATTTGTTTATCTTGATGCCTTACCGATGAAGCATCTGTGGTCCTCTGTAAAAGTTATATTTTGTGGGTCATAGAGGTAGGTAATCCAACATTAATGTTGAACTGCAAGCGTTTTTGGCAGCTGCTGTATGCCAAAGTTAGTGCTTCGTCACATTATTGATTCCCACCCCTAGTCTTCAAAAGTTAATGTTTCTGGAAGACAGACGTGGTTCCTCCCTGAGGTGTGAAAGTCACTTATACAATGTAAAAAAGGAAAAGTCAGTGCTGTCCAATTTATCAAACCGTACTACGTTGCAATTACACAAAACAGTTTTTTGAATGAAACATTCTTATTGAGTTCTATATAGTCATTCCGTTGTTAGCATGCTAGTAGTCTTTCGGACAGTTAGCTCATGGTAGCTACCTTCCAATGGGTGTGGATGCCAGATTATAACAATATCACATATGTTTTCGTGTAAATATACTTGTCTTAGTGCTACTAAGTTTAATTCAGACTTTATCATTGAAATAGGTGTTTCTGTCTGTAGACAGTTTTAGCTAACCATAGCAGCACATGTTGGTTAGCTTTTGGCTAATGTTAGCCGATGTCCATTCACTTATTTGTTGCATTCATAGGTGATATAACAAACTTTTATTTCAACTGTGTAAATGAACATGGACTAAAAAATTGTTTTCTTATGTTCTTTTTTTATAGGTTCTTCGTCTTTTTTTATAGGTTCTTCATCTACAGTGGATGTGGAATATTTATGAGTTTAAATGTTGTTTGTTCATGTTTTATCAATAATAAAAGGCATTCCTATACATTGTGATGAATTTCTTTTCAATTTTTAATAAAACAATTAAATTAATACAGTACCCTAATCTTAAAATAAAAAAACAATAGGCATATCTACAGAACTTAGTTCATATTTTAATGAATTTGTTAACATGCATTTTAACCTAGTTATTTTATAGGCCTACAACTGCAACTTCTGAAACAATAAGTTAAGTGAACTAAAGATTTTTAGTAAAGACTACTAATGTAAGCTTAATTTGTCTACAGCATCAACATAAGGTTGTTAGTTGACACAACTAAACATGTTTAGTTTTATGTTTTGTAAAAACTAGAATGGTTTAAGGCAATCGGCAAACCTTGTTTCCACGCAATTTTCTAGTAATGACAACTAGTTCGGGTTAGGCCTAGCCTAATTAACTTTGATTCGCTGTGCTGGATGGACAATAGATGCACATCGTAAATTAGGCCTATATGAAGTATTAAAATGATTGTTTAAAATAGTCTACGTTTGAAAAAAATATTGAAATAATAAGAGAATCAGGGGAGCCAGTTCATAGCCTATATCTTTGGCAAGTAGCCTACTACAGACACACAGGTGAAGAACAGTCAGCCAGTAGGCTACTAGCACAACTACACCCTTACAAAAAAACCTGCATTACTTCAAGTGTCAAACTACAGATTTCTGAGTATGAAAACTGCAGTTTTGGAGAAAATATTTGCAGTTCTTATGCAGGGAATGCAGTATTTTAGACACAAAAAACGGCATAGTACTGTACTTTACTACAGAAATGCAGTATTTTGGACATGAAAATACTATACTGCACTGTAGCCTACTGTGGTATACAGTAACTGAACTGTACTTGAAAAAACTGCAGTTATTTTTTGCAAACAGCCCAGCCACTGAAACTGGGCATTTATTGCTGTGTGAAGGTGATTCACACACAATTATGTTTCTTTCTCCTAGTCCTCTATAGGGAAAACACTATATTTGGTAACTTCCATAGACATCCAAAATGGGGTGGGATGATTGTATTGGGAGCACTGAGGTGTTAGATGATAGTGTAAAAAAATGGTTAAATTTTCGCGCTCAGAGTTCAGGTAGGAGGGCCCCTTAGCAGGATTTTGCTTAGGGCCCCATGGAGGTCTGAACCGGCACTGAGTGAAGGAGATGATTTGCACCTCCGTTCACCAAATAAAGGCCGTGGTTGTGTTTCTACAATATATTGGCACAAAACGTAATTTCTGTCAGAAACCAAGTAGGCTAAACGTTTTCATTGTCATCGTGAACTATGCCCATGTTCAGTAGGCTATGTTTTTCATTTATTCAAGCAGTGACATTTGGTATAATGCATGGGGTAACGTGACGTGCGTCAGAAAAAAGATGGGCCTGTCCCTCTCAAAACATGTTAAGATAGTGTGATAGCAACCAGAAAAGAAAAAAAATCCCGGGGGAGACACCCCCGGACCCCCGTGTTATTATTATTAGGGATTTATGACTGGCCTGCCTCCAATGCTAAAAAAAATCTAGAGGTCACGGTCATCTCATTTAAATGGTGGGGGGAACGTCAAATGTAACAAGTACGCCTATACGTCAGAAGAGCTACATATGCGACTGATTAAAAATTTAATTCACCTGAACAGTGTTTGAATCCTGTTTGTACTCACTGGAAATCTTGGACTTAGCAGAACTATGCAAAGCACAGATTCATTACTGTTATCTTATCACAGATTTCATTCCATATTAGCCATCAACAACCAGTTAAAGATGTTGTTATGCATGTACAAAATACAACATTTGAACACCCATATTGCTGCTGTTGTACTTCATTGTATCTACAGCTGTAATGTGATTACTCATATTTCAAGCCGCATTTCTCCGGCCCCTCAGTTGTGATGCTTTTCATGAACTGGCCCCCATTACAAACTAATTGAATATAGCCCTGTCTTACACAGTCATTTTGCTCATCATTTGTTCTTTGTCATACACGTTCCAAAAAGCCAGTATAAACAATGATGAGAAAATGTTTTGTGTTCTTTCTAAATCATGTGTGTGACCTACAATCTAGTTATGCATGATCTTATGTTATGTATTCAATCTGGTCCATAGAAAGTGATTTGCCAACATAGAACAGATCAGCTGTAACCAAGAAATTCAAGGAGGAAGAGAAAACGTGATGACATGACACAAAGGTAATCATTCATTATACTTATCATTGTTTTTGCCAAGAGTCAAGATTAATAAGGAAGTACAAAATAATTCTCGGCAATGAGTCAGGTTGTTTTGATGAGAGAAATACTGTGTGTAGGCAATCACTGAATTTTACAATGTCGCGTGATCATATCAGCTCGGACAGCTTGGACCTGAGCATAAACATTGTAGGCCTATTTATATTCATGGTGTATTGATAGTGGATCAAAGCGCGCAGGCTCATGAGAGATTTAATTATTTACTCTGGAGCAATAACTTGGAGGTCGTCACAAAGGCCCTATACCAGTAAGTTGTTTGTCTGAAAAGGCTTCTCAATGCGTATTTGTTGTAGAGGGTTTGCCATCAGCCTTTGTTATGGTCTTAATACATAGTAACCCACAGGAACCAATCCACATCTCTGCAGAACACTTAATGAGTAACTAGTATATCCATGAATGTGAATATAAGGACACAGTCAGTCTGTTTTGTTCATAGCCTGCTGGTTGTGATCCATATGACTTATCTGGACTGATCAGAGATGCTCACGCTGCTCTTTATTTGTGTCCTGGCCTCTGGCTGCTGCTACGCCATTCCACAAGGTGAGTGTGCAGCATGACATGACTCCTGATCTTGGATACATATGTTTGTTAGATAAGTGGATTTTGTTTAAAATATCTCCAACGATTTTTATGTTTTTGCACTGAATTTAATTCATATTGTGGGCTGATAAGTGTAATTAGTCATTATTATATAGCCTAGGGATTAAAACTAATCAAGCAAAGCTCAAATAGATTTAGCCTATAAAGTATATAGGCCTATAAAGCATGTGCAATGTGTAATATTAAATACTGTATCAATTGAGTAGCCTATAGGCCAATTATATTGAAATAATACTTGATTAATTAATTAATTAAATAATTAATTGAGCTTTGCTTATCATGTTGATTCATTAAAACCTCCTAACAATTGCAAAACCATGTTTCTGGATACAGAATAATGCAAAATCAAAAGAAATAGGCTTAATCATTAAGTTTCTCTCTCCTGCAGATCTCAGTGGTAAGGCTTTTACCTTTGGAGGTGCGGCTACGTGAGACTGCACCCCACTTCGAATGGGAATTTAGATGTAGTCAGCGTATGTCTCCGATATTTCTCTGACATCCCTGATAGTGGCAGAGAGCAAACCTTCTTCTCTCTGGCTACTCCTGCATACAGCAATGGTTTTGTGCTTTACAAGACGGCACAGAGCCGCCATCAGATTATCGTCGGTAACTCTGGATCGAGTTTTTGGGGGCTCTCAGACGAATTGAGCAGATGGAACTCGTTATGTCTTACGTGGGAGTCCAGCACAGGCTTGACTCAGGCCTGGGTGAACGGCAAACCCGGCTCAAGGAAGTTCGTGTTTAAAGGTGGCTCTCTCACGGGCACGCCAATAATCGTCCTTGGTCATGACCAAGACGCATATGGTGGTGGGTTCAACCACAACGATGCACTCATCGGACAGCTCACAGACGTGCACATGTGGGACCGGGTGATTTCTCCATGCGAGATCAACCGTTTTTCAGAGAATGAGAAGTTTGAGGGCGGCAATTTGATCAGCTGGCAGGCACTTGAGTATAGGCTACCACGTATGGAAATGTGGTTGAGGAGAGACAGATAAACGGAAATGTCAAACAGGACTGCGAGTGCTTGCAAAATGACGCCTGCAACAGCCTTTTTTGATCCACACCTCTTGATTGAACATACATTTGAGAATAGATTAATGACTAACTCTGATGGTAGGATTTATTTGAAATGATTTTACATTTTAAAATAGCCTTTTATTTATTTAAATAACTTTGATTTGTGAAACATGGTTGTAATGATGATTAGTGACATGATATGAAGTTGATGCAACCAGAGGCAGAGAGTTTCCTGTTTTTTTTCAGACTCTCACGTCCCTCATATATATTCACAGGGATTCCCTATCATAAATCTATCACAGAGAGACTGATATCACAGACTGGACTTTCCAGGTCTTGGTCCCATTTCATTTGATCGCTGGTTGATGCTGTAGCCTACCTGTAGGCTACTCAGGGGCGTAGATTTGCGTGGGGACCGAAGGACGTGTCCACACCAATGTCAAATTACGACTGAAATGTCCCCACCAATATTCAGGTTGAAATGGGGAAAAAAGCGCTCACATGCGCTAGAGTTATATCATTTCTCACTTCAGTGCTGCGGATCATCTCGTACAGATCTTGTAATGTGCAGTAGCCTATAAGGGAAAATCGCGCTGATTTGAAGTTACCTATAATAGCCTAACTACCAGTGAGCCGCAGTCTATGCGCAGCATGCAGCGCTTCAGCTTTACTACAAGCATGAAGTGCGTCCAAATTCACCCATTCTTGTCTGTTGAACTCCTCGAGAAGTAGCCTAGGCTACTCATCACACATGTCACATGAAACAGCCTTTTCTCAGCTTTTAAACGGTGCTAGCTAGCCACTGTTTGCTGTGATAAACAGTTCGCGAGAAAAATAACTTCAAGAGATGTAATAATTATTCTCTGCGCCCATCTCCACACCCATTCGTCTCGGTGGAATATCGTAGGCCTATACACTCTTCACGCAACACAAGACAAACCATATATCAGAATAAACAGCAGACCTTACCGAACACAAAGGTGTAATGCATTCCCGTGTATAGTTAGCTGTTCCAGAGTAATCCGGTTTTGAAATAAATTATAGTAAAATTCAACATGGTCTTTCGGCTGCATTTCTTAAAACTGAGCTGTGCTTACATCGCTTAGATATCTGTAAATATTAGAATCAGAGAATATACAGGCAGCTCATGGTTAAGAGTTTGTCAATGTAGCCTTAATGATTTCTTTTCACAAAATGCTAAGCATGCATGTATTTAAGTTTTCTTAAAACTGAGCTGTGCTTAAATGGGCATGATTTCATAACAGACCAAATAGAAAATAAATGTTAAATATAGCCTACATATCTGTAGCCTACATTTTAAAATCAGATTATGTAGGCTACACAGTGTAGTTAGATCAAGTTGGACAGTAGCACATTTTAATCATGGATAGTAGTTGGACAGTAGCACATTTTAATCATTTTATATATTTATAGTGGCTGGTGAAAGTTGAGTGTTTTTTTTTCTTTTTTCCGGGGGGGGGGGTTAGTGGGTAGTGTCCCCACCAAAGCTCAGACCAAACCTACGCCCTTGAGGCTACTCTTAAGTACTATCAGGGCTCGAATTATCTTTTTGTCTTTAAGGGGGTCTCTCTATCTCATAAAAAGTTGACACACCCCACGCATAGCCTAACAAGGCGATACAATGAAATAGCCTAGGCGCAAGTGGCGCTTTTGCGCAGTAGCCTACAGTATATGCGCACGGTAGGCCTAGGCTTTACCTTGACACACGCATACAACAGACATAGATTTTTCATAGAAATTGATTACTTTTAATTAATTTCAATATATTATTGATTATAATAGTCCATAGAAATAGACTAAACGATTTAGTCTGTGCCATTCTCAATTTCACAACGTAACTCATTTAAACCAGACCACCGTCTCAGATAGGCTATCCTCAGTGTCAAACACAATAATGCATGTAGTGTAACTTATACACAGGGGAAAAAGCACTAACTGGCAGAAATGAATAAAGCCAGCCAAACTATGTTCTTGTAGGCTAATGTGTTGAACCGTGGAAAATGAATAGGCCTAGACGAACAATTTTGGAGTTTGCACTGAGATATTGTCGGGTAGCCATTGAATATTCCGACATCAGAGATTGCTAACAGGTGTTTCAAAATAGCTGGGAACTTTCCGGAGCTCTGAATGGCAGAGGATAGCTAGATCATCAGACAACACAATCATTGTAGGCTGCATTATGGGCCATAATGTATGGCTTTGTCAATCAACATAGAATAGGTAAAGCGCAAGTTCAACAGCAAACAGGACTTTTCAGCACGCATCAAACCACGTAGGCTAGCCCAATGAACGCCTATGCAAATAGACAAAACACTCACATCAAAGCAGGGTGACTTCTAGTGGGGGGCCTTAAGCACATAAATAGGTTGTTTAGCGCAATTTCTTCTAAAAGCGCCAAATTTGACACAGATGTAGCTCAAGTTATACTGAAATGATTTAGCTAGGGCGCCGGAGCCAGAGACCCTCGGGTCCAAGATGGCAGCCAATCCAATATGGCCGCTCCCCGAAAAGGGTTCCGACTAGATTTTTAACCACATGAGCTACAAAAACAAACTTGATGTCTTTTTCAACTTAATTGATCATGGAAAACACATAGGAATGTTTATATTTATGACCCAGTATATCTGGACAGCTTAATCCTCCAATTCCAATATGGCCCCTGTCCAAAAAATCAGTTTTGACTGTAGTTATACCCCATTGTTTGCGCCAATTTATCTACAAGCACCAAATTTGGCACAGATGTAGCTCAGGTCATACTGAAATGATTTAGCTAGGGCGCCACAGCCAGCGACCCTTGGGGCCAAGATGGCAGCCAAATCCAATATGGCCGCTGCCCAAAAAGTGTTCCGACTATAACTTTTGAACCACATGAGCTGCAAATACAAACTTGATGTCTTTTTCAGCTTAATTGATCATGGGAAACACATATAAATGTTCATCTTTATGACCCAGTATATCTGGACCCTTTAATCCTCCAATTCCAATATGGCCTTACACCCCATTGTTTTCGCCAATTTATCTACAAGCACAAAATTTGGCATGGATGCAGCTGAGGGCATACTGAAATGATTTAGTGAGGATGCCGGAGCCAGTGGGACCAAGATGGCTGCCAAATCCAATATGGCCGCCACCTGAAAAGGGATTACTGTAGGCTGCATATTTTGAACCAGATGAGATACAAATGTAAAATTAAAAAAATATTTCACCTTTTCTGGCTATGGGAAACACAAAATATTTATGATTGGGTATATGTGGACCCTCAAAGTCCCCAAATGCAATCTGGTGACTGTCCGAAAAAGGGTTTTGACTACAACTTTTGAACCGAATAAGCTACAGATGAAAACTATTTTTTTTACCATGACCACACATTAAATGACCTAAGCTTTCTCAAAAAATAGAGTCTGCTCTGACCCTTCTTTGGAGCAGCCGTGGCCTACTGGTTAGCGTTTTGGACTTGTAACCGGAGGGTTGCCGGTACGAACACCGACCAGTAGGAACAACTGAAGTGCCCTTGAGCAAGGCACCTAACCCCTCACTGCTCCTCGAGCGCCGCTGTAGCAGGCAGCTCACTGCGTCGGGATTAGTGTGTGCTTCACCTCATTGTGTGTCCACTTTGTGCTGAGTGTGTTTCACTAATTCACGGATTGGGTTAAATGCAGAGTCAAATTTCCCTCACGGGATCAAAAGAGTATATATACTTATGTATACAGCCTCAGTGTTGTACCTCCAATCCAGTTTATTGTCTATAAGAACCCGCACATATTTGTAGTTCTCAACAACTTCCTCACCCAGTAATGAAATAGTATTTAGCTCAGGCCTGGCCCTACGAAAGTCCACCACCATTTCCCTTGTATTAGCCACATTCAAGACAAGGTGGTTGTTTCTGCACTATGTCACAAAGTGGTCCACCAGTTGCCTGTACTCCGTCTCCTCACCATCACTGACACACCCCACAACTGCAGTCTGTGAACTGTCTGAGAACCGCAGGTGACATGACTCAGAGTTGTACTGGAAGTCTGAGGTGTACAGTGTGAAAAGAAAAGGAGACAACACAGTCCCTTGTGGTGCTCCTATGCGACTGACTACCTGTTCAGACACACACCCTTTCATTCTCACAACCTGTGGTCTGTCAGTCAGGTAATAAGTAATCCATGAAGTTGTGGAGGTGTCTACTTGCATCCTTCAAAGCTTGTCACGTAGCAGCATAGTCTGTATGGTGTTAAAAGCACTTGAGAAATCAAAGAACATGATCCTCACAATACTGCCAGCCCCTGTCCAGGTGAGAGTGTGTTCTATGAAGCAGGTAGATTAAGGCATCCTCCACACCCACCTCTGAACGGTAGTAGTCACCTGTGGTCTCAGAAGATGACCAACTTCCTTCCTAACCAGGTGTACTTTTTTCCATAAGTGTTTTGTTCTTATGACTACAATTGTGAGAGAGATCATGAGAATGAGAATTCATGAAGGAGCAAACAGTTATTGTGTGCACATCCCACCTTCTGGCAGGTGCAGGACAAATTAAAATGTACTCAATTGAAAAAATATAATGTCCGCAACACTGCTTTTGACTCCCATATATTTAATGCACAACAGGCAACGTTTCGACCCTGCTGGGTCTTCTTCAGGCAAAAATTCATGAGAGAGACCATGAGAATTCTGTTGTTGTTTTATGTTATTGCTGGGTTTTTTTTATATGCTAAGCAAACCTTTGAAAAGTTTTGGACAAATTGACTATCTATTATTCTCTTAGATAGTCTATTCTATTCTCTTATTCTTTTAACAATTTGACATACTATAAATATTGCCTTGCAATAATAATTGTGTCTTATTCTTTCTTATATGATTACATTTCGAAATGTATTCACCTGTGGTACACTGAAAGCATTTCACTTTTATAAGGAAATTAATCCACATTGAGAATAACCTTCAAAGCTGTGGTAAAGAAAGATTTTCAACCAAAGTCTTGAAAAGAATACAGGTTCCAGACTGACACAAGCATACATATAAATATGCCAATGGACTTCCTGTGGTCAATAAACTAAAAATAAACACAACATCCTCATTTGTAGCGCATTTGGTTCAAAATTTGAAGCCAAAACCCTTTTTCGGACAGCCATATTGAATTTAGGGAATTTGGCGGGTCCTGATATACCCAATCATAAATGTAATTATTCCTATGGGTTTCCCATCATCAAAAAAGGTAAAATAGACATCAAGTTTGTATTTGTATCTCATCTGGCTCCAAAGCTATAGCCGAATCCCTTTCAGGCGACAACCATATTGGATTTGGCTGCCATGTTGGTCTCAGGGACCACTGGCTCGGGCGGCCTGGCTAAATCATTTCATTATGCCCTCAGCTGCATCCGTGCCAAATTTGGTGCTTGTAGATTAATTTGCACAAACAATGGGGTGTAAGGCCCCATACTACAGCCAAAACTGCTTTTTTGGACAGCGGCCATATTAGAATTGGAGGAATAAGGGGTCCAGATGCACCGGGTCATAAATATTAACATTCCTATGTATTCCCCATGATCAATTAAGCTGAAAAAGATATCAAGTTTGTATTTGTAACTCATGTAGTTCAAAAGTTATAGCTGGAACCCTTTTCGCGCACCGGCCATATTGGATTTGGCCGCCATCTTGGCCCCAAGGGTCGCTGACTCCGGCGCCCTAGCTAAATCATTTCAGTATGACCTAAGCTACATTTGTACCAAATTTGGCGCTTTTAGATGAATTTGCGCGAAAATGTGCTTAAGGCCCCCCACTATTCTTCAGATTTGCGAGTGCTGTCAAATCGATACGGTTTGCTCATATAGTCTAGTGGTGTGGTGGTGAAGTGTCATGCTGCGTTCAAGAGCGTAGTGTAGGTCTAGGCTAAGTCCCGTAGCCTATATTTTAATTTAACGTCTTTAATGGTAAGAGATCGCACAGGGATGGATAATGAGCGGTTGTTTAAGATTAAATTACAATGACACCTTCAGATATGAGAGACCCCCTCAGGTTTTGGACTTTGTTGCTTTCATGGGAGCCATTCGTCACTCTATGGGAGCTCGGCTCCCTCTGGCTCCCACGTAATTCGAGCCCTGAGTACTATACAGTAGGCTACAATTACCTCAGCAGCTTGTGTGCAGATGCCAAACCAAAACCGTTGATTCTCGGACTACTTTCAGTTAATGCTCTGCATAGTTGACTTCTGTGCATGCATATAGTGTTTATCTTTGCTTGAATATGTGTCAATAAATCTGAAGACCTGGCGATCCCTTGTGCAGTGATTTCACTTTCAAGCTTATTACAGTCTTGTAACTTTTTGCAAACCTATTTGTATATAAAATAATAATAAAATCATATCATAAAATAGAATAATATTGTTAGAATAAAAAGTTTCAGATTCAGGTCGGGTCAAAGAAAAACAAACTGAAAACTTGACAGCCAATCCTATCTGATCATCTTGAATATTTCAGAATGGCTGAGTGTTACTCGCTTTTATCATCAGGAATTTAGAGACGTGTGGATCAAGAAGATAGAGCAAGGTGTTTTCGGAATAATAGGCCTACAGGTTGATTGCATGAGCCTCACTGAACTTGTGTTAGGCTACTGACTGTTTAGCCTGTCGTCCAATAAATATTAAGGCTAAACATCCACACTTGTGTAGCCTAGGCCTACTACATTTACATTCACATTCATTCATTTAGCAGACACTTTTATCCAAAGTGACTTACATATGTCAATTTTATTACAAGGTTCACTCTCCCTGGGTTAATTGCCTTGCTAAGGGCACAAAGATATAAACCAACATGTTGCTCAACGTCGATATACACTTTTGACAAGCTGTTTAATAACACATGCACACAAGGTTCAGCCTCTTGACCTATTTTCATGTCAATACTGTAAAAGGCTTTTGTCCTCTGGTTGCAGTACAATGATGAGCATTTATGAACACATTTTGATATTCAAACCCAATAAAAACAGAAGTTGAGAGAAGGTGAAATTACAATCATGACATCTAGCTATTGTTCATTCTGAAAGAGAAAAAATATGATATTAATTGCAAATTAAATCATTCAGCAGAATATGCAGTTAGGATATCTAAGCTAAGGCTAAACGAATCAGGTCAAGACTATAATAAAACAATTAAGGTCAACACATCACATGTCTGGCTTGTGAAAAGGTGATAAAACCAGATAAGGAAATAATATAAGCAGGGTGAACTGACACAGAGACGATTTCTATTCTTGCTGTCTGGTGGAGGATCCAAAATGATGAAACTGGCAATCCTTTTTCTAATGGTCTCAAGCTGCTACGCTGTTCCAAATGGCATGTTCTTTAGATGCAAATACATTATTTGGAAATTATAGAAAGTCTCTATAATATTCTTGTGTAACATTTACCTTAATAAATGCCTTGACTGTGGAGGTGTGGGGACACTTAAATTAAGTTTATGTTTTGGCTAAATGGTTTATAAATGATCCTGTGTTATGTTGCATCCAGACATGTCGGGGAAAGTGATCATCTTCCCAGCGGAAACCAACACTGCCCACGTGAAGGTGACCCCTGCAGTGGAAAAATATTTTCTTCTCCGTCACAGTGTGTTTGAGGTTCTTCTCAGACTACAACAAGGAACAGGCGCCGTTTTCTATATCCACTCCATCACATGCGGATGGCTTTGTATTCTTCAGAGGGGACGGAAGGTACAGGTTGTATATCGGTGACAAGGGCGTCGTCTTCAACGGTCTGCCGACTGGGCTGAACGAGTGGAACTCTGTCTGTGTTACCTGGGACAGTGGTACCGGTCTAGCTCAGTTCTGGGTCAATGGGAAACCGAGTGCGAAAAAAGCACTTCAGGCTGGCGCATCCATTGCAGGAACCCCAAGCATCATGCTTGGGCAAGACCAAGACGCGTATGCGGGTGGATTTGATGTGTATGATGCATTTTATGGATACGTTACTGATGTTCACATGTGGGACAATGTGCTTTCTCCCACGGAAATTGAGAACTATATGAAGTGTGTTATTTCAAGACCGGGTAATGTTGTTGACTGGAAAAATCTGGAGTATACCAAACATGGTTACGTGATTGTTGAGCCGAATCAAATCAATATATGTCCCTAGAGGCAGAAATTGCCCTGGCCACTACACATACTGTCATGATAGCCTATGAAGAAACGAAATAAACAGAGTGTGATACAAAGACATTATAATGATGGATCTGAAGAGAAGCCTAAACAAAGAGATGAAAAACATTCTCATGTGTTCTTACCATCTGCCCCTGTTTCTTCCAGTGTATAATCAGGCTATTTGTCAGGGTAAATGGTATTACAAACATAAAGTTTAGGCCAAAGAAGTGTGCATTGATGTCATCTCACCTGACTAAAGGTTTTACAAACTGTTAATATGTTTATCCTGCTTCCATATCACTTAAAGAAGCCCTATGCAGGTCTGGTTATTCCTTCGCTGTTTCTGGGTTTTCGCCTGATTTGGGCTCGCATTATTCACGACATAGCTCCCCCTGCAGCTTCGGTAGCAAGTGACTGCTACGCTAAACCCCCAGCGAGCTAGCATCAATAAACCAAGCTAAACACATAGGGCTCACAATAAAACGGTCGAGCAAAAATCACATTACAAAAACGAAGTTCACCCAAAGGTAGGCTACTTACAATTTCAACAGCAACAAAGCCAAGTCGGAGTCCGTTTTGCAGTCTTCTTAGAAACTACAATCTGACTAAATCTGACTACATTTTCGAGTATTTCCGCCGAGTTACATCCGGATGTGTTCCGACCGTGACCAGAAAGTTGCATATTCGGTTTTTCCGCGGAGAAGCACTAGGGGGAGACGAAGCACCCACCAAACGACCCAAAAAGTGTTGTAGAACCATCAGAACGACTCTCAACCTGCATAATTAAGGTCATTTTTGCTAAAATTGTTGCATAGGGCCTCTTTAACTGAAGCATCTGTGGTCCTCTGTAAAAGTGATATTTTGTGGTCATATAATTAATTGCACAAGACCAGTCTCACCCACCAGGGCCAGTATAGCCTACTATACTGTAAAGGTGGGCTGGAAGAAATATTGGGTGGGCAACATAGCAAAGCGGTAGCCTGATGAGCCAGACCCACATTAAAATGTAGGGTCTGGGCACTCACCGTTCGCAGTGCTCAGTCCGAGGGGCGGGATAATCGGTTGTCTTTCAAATTCCCTCTGCACGCAATAGGACAGCGCTGAGTCCCATGCGTTTCCCACCAGCGGAGCTAGTTGGCTAGTTCACTTTTGCCAACTTAATAAAAGCTTAACTCGTGTCACACTGTTCGCCAACAGCAACATTATCTTATTATGACCACAGCGCAGCGAATTGGCGGTCATATAGGTTTAGTCAGATTTTTTTTTTTTTTTTTTTTTTTTTTCGCACGCCAAATTTCCGTCAATGATTCCCGGGACACTGAAAGACCGGGGTACACGAAACTTGGTGGGCATGTAACCCCACATGGATAGCATGGAACCATCGTTTTTCGTTTTGATCTGTAGCCCCCCCGCTGGACTGGACCCCCCGAAAGGAGGGTAGGGCAGACACAGTTTTCTGTGAATATTTCGAGAACCGTAGGGTTCAGGAGGACCATTTTTTTTTGTATGTTGATCTCAAGGGGCCATGTCAACCCATTCCATAACCACTCATTTCATGTATAGCGCCACCTAGTTAAACACAAAAAAGTAAAAATGAGGTGTTGTAATCGCAGGTATCTGTGACCTAACATAGTCAAAACTGCACGAAATTGGAAGTGTAGGATCTTTATGACACCCTCTTTATGCACGCCAAGTTTTGTGGAATTCCGTTCATGGGGGGCCACACAATAAATTAATTTATGTTACTATAGACCAACTGGCCTGTAGGTGGCCGGAGACAGTTTTCTGTGAATATCTCGAGAACCGTAGGGCCTAGGAGGTCCACCTTTTTTATGTATGTTGGTCTTAAGGGGGCATGTCAACCCATCCCATTACCACTTATTTCATGTATAGCGCCACCTAGTTAAAAATTAAAAAGCAAAAAATTAGGTGTTTTCATCACAATATCTCTGGCTGACAAGGTCAAAACTGCACGAAATTGGAAGTGTAGGATCTTTATGACACCCTCTTTATGCACGCCAAGTTTTGTGGAATTCAATGTGCTGGACTGGGCGGCGGTCATATTTTGTACCGCTCTGCGGTACATCTAGTTTGTTTTCAAGTAGCAGGGAATTCAAGCCAAACTGTTGCAACTCTGCCATCAATCATTATGTTAAACCCGCCTAACGAGTCTATACACGATTTGATTGGCCTGATAGAAGTTTAATTTTTTCGAGCTCACAAGCCAACGGAGGGTTGCTAGACTAGCCCTGGCAGCAAATGTAATTGCTGCCGCTAGGGTGTGTCTCGATTTCTAGGCTAGCAAAGCGGTGACATGGGATCAAAATTGACAAACACAAACAACAGGTTGAGATGGGGCTTTAGGCCTATGTGTGTCAGAGCTTGACAACTGGGAGGATGGATTTGCAGAGTGTCCGAATGAAGCTTGGATTAGCAGTTTGGCATTATAAGCAATTTGAAGCTCGAGACACACATCACTACATGACATTTTTGGACATCATCTGAGGTCAGGGTTATAGTGGTAAAATAAGAGGTGGGTAAACTATGAATTCTGTGATCACGGTAAGGTGGACTGCACCATGCAGTAGGCTATTGGATTTTATTAGGAAAAAGGCATTCAGAACATGTTTGATGATAGGTTGTTGACCAATGTTTATAACAATACTAGCGATATTAAATGAGTGTCGATCAGGGCCGTAGTCACCATAGACATTGAGGGGGACGTGTCCCCCCCAATATTCAAATATGACCAAAATGTCCCCCCCCCCAATATACGGACATAAAAAAATAAAGAAAGGATAAAGCGCTATACTAGGCGATACCAACACGCATTTGAAATGTAATCAAACGTAAATAACGCACAAATTAGTGACCTATGGTTCCAGAGTATCCTACACCTCTGAGTGGTTTGTCCTGGTGATTTTCCGTTTTTCGTTAGTGGCGTGCGCTATCAAAAGCTTCCATTTACTGAACCCTACTGCAGTGAGGTAGGGCTGTCAACAATATCGCAAAAGCTACCGGTACAATCTTCACAAAACTTATTTGAAAGGTGTAGCACAGGCTAAGGAAATCCCATACATTTTTGGAGCCGATCAGACTGAAAGGGAACATTTTCCATATTGTAAAGTAGCCTATTCTCGCAATGATAGCGAAAGTGAAATGTTTTATTTTAAATGATGAATTTGTGCAAGCCTGTGTCATTTCTTTCACGTCTTTCAACATAAATAATGCATTCATATGCTAGTAGTAATGCCAGAAATTACCGTTTATAGGCCTCTTAGAAATGAT
Organism: Alosa pseudoharengus; assembly: GCF_046254945.1. NCBI lineage: Eukaryota > Metazoa > Chordata > Actinopteri > Clupeiformes > Clupeidae > Alosa > Alosa pseudoharengus. The sequence continues at coordinate 42,519,268 of NW_027468564.1, read as the reverse complement.
TGTTGCATCTTGCATATTATTTAAATGCGCACTCAATCGCGCATCCATGCAGGCAAAACATGATCAAATGTGGCGACTGCACACAAGTTGGAATAAACGTTTACAATGCACTGGCGGTGATAGCCTACAGTTAATGTGAATCGCGGACAATAACCAAAGCAAGGCCGTAGTCATGATGTCAACATTGGGGGGGACCAAATCTGTGCCCCAAACAGAATTTCAATACATTTCCTACCATGCAAAAATATTATTAAAAATCACAAACAAGTCGTTAGTTAGGTCAGTCAATTAGGTTATTCCAAACTTTTGACGGACACAGATGCCGCCCCCCCCCCCCCCCCATGAGTTTGGTGAAAAGAGAAGGGTGGAGAAGAAGCAACTTCACTGGTCCATCCCTGGACCTGTGACTCTATATTACACAGAATGTGGTTCTTTGACATATTACTTACACCTGAAGATTTTTTTAAACTAAGGCTTAGACTCATAGGTTTGGAGCCTAATAAGATTTTGTCTTTTAATTTAGATTTTATTATGCTGGCGGCTAATCACACAATTTTAACATAGTTTGAAAGGGACAGGATTCAGGAATAGGCTACTAAGACAGGCCCCTCTTCTGTCTGACTCACCTCGTGTTACCCCTGTATGCATTATAGACTGGCTTCTGACAGAAATTACGTTTTGTGCCAACATGTAGAAACACTAGGCCTACTACAGCCTTTAATTGGTGAATGGAGGTGCAAATTCCTTTCTTTGGTTATTGTCCGCGATTCACATTAACTGTAGGCTATCACGTATTGTAAATGTCGCCACATTTGATCACGTTTTGCCTGCATGGATGCGCGATTGAGTGCGCATCTAAATAATATGCAAGATGCAACAATCATTTCTAAGAGGCTTATACACGGTAATTTCTGGCATTACTACTAGCATATGAATGCATTATTTATGTTGAAAGACGTGAAAGAAATGACACAGGCTTGCACAAATTCATCATTTAAAATAAAACGTTTCACTTTCGCTATCATTGCGAGAATAGGCTACAATATGGAAAATGTTCCCTTTCAGTCTGATCGGCTCCAAACATGTAGCCTATGGGATTTCTTTAGCCTGTGCTACACCTTTCCAAGAAGTTTTGTGAAAATTGTACCGGTAGCTTTTGCGATATTGTTGACAGCCCTACCTCACCGCAGTAGGGTGCAGTAAATGGAAGATTTTGATAGCGCACGCCACGAAAAACGGAAAATCACCAGGACAAACCACTCAGGGGTGTCGGCTACTCTGGAACCATAGGTCACTAATTTGTTGCGTTATTTACGTTTGATTACATTTCAGATACGTGTTGGTTTCCTGTAGGCCTAGTATAGCGCTTTATTCTTTCTTTATTTTTCTACAGTATGTCCGAATATTGGGGGGGACATTTTGGTCATATTTGAATATTGGGGGGGACACGTCCCCCTCAATGTCTATGGTGACTACAGCCCTGAACCAAAGAAAGGAATTTGCACCTCCATTCACCAATTAAAGGCTGTAGTAGGCATAGTGTTTTTACATGTTGGCACAAAACGTAATTTCTGTCAGAAGCCAGTCTATAATGCATACAGGGGTAACATGAGGTGAGTCAGACAGAAAAGGGGCCTGTCTTAGTAGCCTATTCCTGAATCCTAGTCCCTTACTTAAAATTGTGTGATTAGCCGCCAGCATAATAAAATCTAAATTAAAAGACAAAATCTTATTATGTAGGCTCCAAACCTATGAGTCTAAGCCTTAGTTTAAAAAGATCTTCAGGTGTAAGTAATAAGTCAAAGAACCACATTCATAGAGGTTATCATAAGATACTCTAGTTTGTAATTTCTTTTAAAGTATACATTTTGAAGACAAATGGAGTCATACAGGTCCAGGGATGTATTACTGAATGGGCTTACTGGGTCCGAGCTCAGGGGGCCCTGAAGCCCAAGCCTCTGTGTGAAGTTGCTTCTTCTCCACCCTTCTCTTTTCACAAAACTCATCAGAAGTCATCTGGTGGGTCATTTTTTTTAAAAGTAAAAAAATCTACCGTGGGAGAATGCCTCAGGACCCCTCTATCTGAAGGGGGAGGGGGGGGGCATCTGTGCCCAGGGGTTCATAATCCATCCATGCCATGCCTATGTCCGTCAAAAGTTTGGAATACCCTAATTGACTGACCTAACTAACGACTTGTTTGTGATTTTTAATAATATTTTGCATGGTAGGAAATTTATTGAAATTCTGTTTGGGGGTCCCTCTGACCCCACCACAGATTTGGTCCCCCCCAATGTTGACATCATGACTACGGCCTTGGTGTCGATACATTGAAGTGTACATATTGTAAATGTGGATAATACAGTGTGATTTTTGAATGTTTAAAAATACAATTGGTGAATTAACTCTTTTCGGAGGTGGATATAAACTAATAAATGGTGGATAAACTCTATTTGTGAAATTTCAGAGGTGGATAAATTGTGTTTACTTGCATTTAGCCTCCACTACAGCCCTGTCTGAGGTGCATTCAAATTTGGCAAACAGTGGCAAATGTTCATGGCGAACATGTTTTCTCTGAACAATTAAATTTGAACGATTTGATGTAAACATAACAGTGGAGTTCTACATTCGTTACATATCGTTCTACATTCGTTACATATCGTTATCATACGTTATTGTTCATTGCACTCAACCAAGGCTGCACAGGCAACTACGTATGCAAAACTCTATATTCCAAATAAAAGATATAACAGTTTGCAATTATTTCCAACACTGCATACACACAATTTCAAAGCTTTTTTCCCCCAAAAGTCTACACACAAATCCAACTACAGTAATTGTTCACACACTAATGCCTCATATCTCTCCTGCAAAATATAACACTGTCTCTCAGATAGGAAGATGTGTCTGTCCCACCTCTGGGCACAGTTATGTCCCAGCTGTAATGTAGCCACATAACACTCAACACAAACTGATCTACATCTAAACTGGGTTTGAGGCTGCACTATGCACAGATGCCCAACTGAAAAAAAACTGTCCATGGACAGACCACCCTCCAAAAATGTTTTTTAAAAAAAATCTTGCCGTAAAACCCATGGCTCTTAAAGGGCTCCATACGGCCCTGCCACCCACAACAGGTCCATATGAAGCCCTTGATGGTGCACAATCTTTGAGCTACTTTTGCATCCCCTTGCAACAGTTCCTTCACAATGTTTTTGCATTTACTCGCAATAGGTCTAGTTTTGCATTCCATCACATTACCTGTGACTTTATGAGGGAATGCAAAACTATTTTAAAGGGACACAACCCTATTGTGAGGGAAAGCAAAGACAAATCCCCTTTGCAATGGAAAAAAATCCCCCCATGTCCCCTTGGGGGCTCCATAAGTGATAGTGATGACATCAGAAAGAAAATGCTGCACTCTACCGCTGCACTGTTCCACTGCAAAGCTAAAGGTCTATTTAACAGCCATCATGGCCAATCTGACTATCTGTGCTTAACGTCTTTTGCCAAGAGGGATCTCATAATGTCCCCTAACAGGGCTGATGAACTGGGGATTTCAAAACAGTGATCTCATTGAGTCTCCAATACTGAAACTAAGCTCAGTTGTTTACATCACAGAACACCTCAAACACAAAATACAGGTAGGAAGAAATATGTAATGAATAGTTTATGTAGGTGTACTGAAGTGGATATTTCTCCTCCACAGTACGGAAACCTAATTTTGAGAAAACACCCTTTAAAGATTATAGTGAAAGGGAATACATTTTTTCAGCGGAAACCACTATTAACAGACAAGTCATTGATATTGAAATCTGTAAATAGACAATATGTACCCAAAACCATAATTCAGAAACTGGTGAAGAAGAGAAAGCCCAGTAGTCACTTTAATATGCAAAACAGTAAAGTAATAATGTTTTTTCTTCTTCTAGGCTTACAAAAAAGTGTTTAGAATTGAGCACAACTTTGGCCTTTAGGCCTAATCTCGAAAATGTGTTCAACTCCATCTACATCAGACTTTTAGTAAATGATTCAGGATAGGAGGGTATTAGGACCAATAAAACTATGAGACATTTCTTTTGCAAAAATTATTTTTGTCTTTTTGGACTAGATTGACTGGCCTAAAATCTGCGACATTATTACATAGGCCTATCGTGCGATATTGACGACAATGGAGGGCGCTATTGTATAACTACTGCGGACCTCCGTGAAGCTGGCCCCCCATGTTACTCAAAAATGATTAAAAACACTGCTATTCGTTTGTGCCGGTTTGTGCCATAAAAATTATCGTTTGTGCTGTTAAGGGTTTTAAGTAATTAAACTTTACATTTTTCTGGCCAGTGACGTCACTCAGCCCCCCATACTTGTCCAAATTTCCCCAAAATAGTCTCAATCGTTTGTGCTACGTTTGTGCTCATTTGTGCCGTTAAAAGTAACATTTGTGCTACTATGTTTTTTAAGATATTCCACGTTATTTGTTACACGTGTGACGTCACTCAGCCCCCCATCAATGTCGAAATCTTTCCAAAATGGTCTCAATCGTTTGTGCTAGGTTTGTGCTGATTTGTGCCGTTAAAATAAACATTTGTGCTACTATGTTTTCTAAGTTATTATGGTTTATTTTTTACTCGCGTGAGGTCACCAGTCCCCCATCAATGTCCAAAACTCACCAAAATGGTCTCAATCGTTTGTGCTATGTTTGTGCTGATTTGTGTCGTTAAAAATAACATTTGTGCAGCTATGTTTTTTAAGTTAACACGCTTTGTTACATGTGTGACGTCATTCAGCCCATCATCAGTGTCCAAATCTCCTCAAAATAGCCGCTGATTTGTGCCATTTAAATAAACGTTTGTAGGGTAGGCTACTATGTAAATTGTCCAGCGGCCTTGTCCAGCAATTGTAGCCTAGCTCATCACCCAGCCCCTCCATCAATGTCCAAACCTAGGCCTATAGCCTACCCAATCGTTTGTGCTGATTGCGCCGACATTTCTCCTATGTTTATTACACGTGATGCCCAGCCCATCAATGTGTTTTCTGTAACTATATTTTTACATTAGCCTACCAAGTTCTATCTGCTATGCGCATGACATCAGTCTCACACACACTGGCCAAATCGTCCCAAACTGTAGCCTACCAAATGTTTCTCCTGATCTGAGCAGAAAACACAAGTGCAAGGAAGCTGTTTCTTAGGTTTATAGCTAAAGAGTAGCCTAATAATTTAGTCAACTTTATAAAGTGCTAAAAAGGCTACAAATGTACCTTTAGTTTTAGTATAGCCTACTGTCGTATGACTTTAATGTTTAAACATTATTTTGACAAACATACCAATTTAGCCTACCTTCTTGTCCATCTAAAATAACTCCTAGCTTTGCTGCCTCCTTCCTTTGCTGTTTGCAAAGTTTCATATATCCACGGTGGCCTTGGAGACTTGGGTCAGCAACAAAGCCTAAGTGCTGCTTGTGTGCACAATCCACTGTAATTCTGATGCATACAATTATTGAAGAATACATTTGTTTATCTTAGAGAATATAGGCTACAGTGCAGTGATGAGTTATGGTAGGCCAACTTGGAGTGAATATACACACACACGCACTGCATAGTACACACACGTTTCTTTAAATGGCACAAATCAACACGCACGTAGCCAAAGCCATCACAACTATTTTGAGGAGATTTGGACACTGATAAGGGGCTGGATGACGTCACACCTGTAACAAAGCGTGATAACTTTAAAAACATAGCTACACAAATGTTATTTTTAACGGCACAAATCAGCACAAACATAGCACAAACGATTGAGACAATTTTGGTGAGTTTTGGACATTGACGAGGGGCTGGTGATGTCACGCGAGTAATAAATAAACCATAATAACATAGTAGCACAAATGTTTATTTTAACGGCACAAATCAGCACAAACCTAGCACAAACGATTGAGACTATTTTGGAAAGATTTCGACATTGATGGGGGGCTGAGTGACGTCACACGTGTAACAAATAACGTGGAATATCTTAAAAAACATAGTAGCACAAATGTTACTTTTAACGGCACAAATGAGCACAAACGTAGCACAAACGATTGAGACTATTTTGGGGAAATTTGGACAAGTATGGGGGGCTGAGTGACGTCACTGGCCAGAAAAATGTAAAGTTAAATTACTTAAAACCCTTAACAGCACAAACGATAATTTTTACGGCACAAACCGGCACAAACATAGCACAAACGAATATCAGTGTTTTTAATCATTTTTGAGTAACATGGGGGGCCAGCTTCACACAGGTCTACTGCGGCTCTGTGGCGTATTTGTAACTGTAGGTCGGTCATGAGAAAAAATGATCCTTTGCGCTTGCCGTATCATGGACAGCACGAATGTTGATCGCCGTGGAAGCAGACCGTACAACTAGTGTTGCTGTTTTCAGGCTTATTTATAGTTTAATTTAGAAATAGCTTAACATATCTCCGTGCAACAGAACCTATATTATGGAATTTAACAGTGTAGTTAAGCTCTACCGGCGGTAAAAGACGAATGCTCTTTAGCACTGGCTAGCCAACTACAGCTAGCTAACGTTAGTCGTTAAACCATTAGTTCGATGCCATTTGGTCAGTCTGTCATTTTTGTTTATAGTCACGGTTACATACTTATTGTGCAACAGTAATGTTAAAAGTCACGGTTCAGAACGCAGGACTATTTGTATTACTGTGGCTGCTCCTTGGAGATTTTGTTCAGGGGTGGTTTCAATACAACGTCAACACGCCACAGAACCGTCAGTCCGAGAAAAGTGCATCCGACAACGAAGAGCAAAGCTGTTTTTGCCAAGTAAGCTTTGCGCCAAACTCAGAACATGTGTCTGTATGTGTGCACTCGAACAGAATGTGTCAGAGGTTTTGTTATCAGAGGTATAAAACAGGATGGGTGACTTGCTAGTCAGTGTTCTCGCATTTTCCACAGTCACCTTCATTTGACGTCATTTTCATAGTTTGGAAGTGGTATTTCGTGTTTTGACATGCATAGCTAGATAATAATGAGAATTCTTCTAAAACAAACCCCTCGTTCGTCACTGAATTAGCATATAGTAACTGATTACCAGCCGCAATCAGGATTATTAATTAAATGTTGGATATTGGCGTGGACGTTTAAGGCAAATCACGTTGAAATGTTTTGAAGTGTTTCAACTTCGAGCATATTCTCTCTCTTTGTCGCATGGAATTTTAGAACGACAGAGGCATAAGTTACTTGGGTTGCTTAAACGTTTCAAAGTGGTTGAAGATTAATCTAGCCTAGCCGAAATGCTTAAATAAGTTGTCCTTAATGTTACAACAAGCAAGACATTAGACAGTTGTGTTGCTTCTATTATTTTGAGTATCACATTCAACGTAGACCGTGTCCGATTCTGAAATGATGTTGCCTAATGTTACGTAAAATATGTTATTGTAATATTCCCTCTAGTCTAATACTTGTTTGTCTTGTTCAATCACATATTTCAAACAGTTTAACACTGCGCACCCCTTTCTGTTGTAAATCGTGGTTTAACCTGATTGGATAGACATAACATCTTATTAATCGTGTCAATGGGATATGTAGTTCTGTACAGTGAGACCAACCTCCCGAGGCTATGACAGTGTAAAAAACAAAAACTACAATTCACAGAGAACGGGGGAGGTGTCAGAACTTGTCTTCTACGAACGTGCACCTTTGTTTTGGAGGCGGTGCCTGCAGGGACAGAATGGGCACGAGGAAAAAGCAAGTGGCCCCAAAGTGACAGCTCATCCTCGCAGACTGTTTCACCTCTGGCACGCTCTCATCCACGCAGCAAAGTCCCTTACTGGCATAATAATGCATCAACTGCTCATATAGCGACTTTGTCTTCGGGAGTTTGGTTTAGCAATGGCAGCACTTCAGAAGAAAGAGAGAGACTAGCAACAAAGTTCTGAAACTAATGAACTGAAGCCAGAAGAAGCGAAAGTTCCGTATTTACGACATGTCCGGAAATATTTGTAGCCCTTGGACAACATCGTTACTGCACATTCTTTATTTTGGATTACTGCATGCTAAGGTTGGGTTCACACTGGCATCACGAGCTCCTCTTAGTTCATAACGGTGATGTGTCTGTGATAACCAACCCATGTCATCATATTTTAAAGCGTTCCCTCGAGATGTCTCTAGATGTTAGTCTTGGATGTTGTGAGATTATATTCTTCGTATTTTCCTTTGACTTAAACCTAGCCTGGTCCTTTCAGGCTTTTTCATTTAACAGACCAGAGATTTTACTGTAGTCCACTTCATCGTTACCCTATGTCCCAGTAGTCATCTGAAGCCAGAGGGGACTGAAAAATAACTTTAAACCTAGACATGTTCACTTATTGATGTCACTTTGACTTAAACCTGTTTACTAATTTATTTATTTTACCTCCCGACCTGTTGGAATGATTTGATTAAGGCTTAAATTATGTATGCTGTTGTCTGGTGTCCAGTGTCAGACTCAGTCCCTCCTAAAGCTTCCCAGCAGCTGTTAGTGTCTAATGCATATCTGAAGAACTGGTCAGGCTAAGGCTTTTGGCAGTTAATTTACCTTTACATTTACATCAATGTATGTAATAGACATTGTTTTCCCATTTGACTGACAACATTGCACAGATAGTGGTTAACACCCTAGACCAGTTTATATCAATTACAGGAAGTGTTAAACAGACTGGATGTTTGAATGTCACTGAAAACAAATTAGCTTTTTTTATTATTCTTTTCAAGCTTGTTACCTTCACTTGATATTAAAATTGAATCACTGGGTTATAGCTGAAAACAGGGGTTCTCCAGAACCATGATGTCAACGAGTTACCAGGTGGAGTGTAGCAACCACGTCTGTCATTGGTTTGGCTTCACATCACTTTGTTTCTATTCTATTAGGCTCATGTTATTTATGTTTTGTGATGGAGTAAAATATCACTGTATTCTACTTTTATATATCTTTAGAATTAGATTTTTTTTTTTTTACCAAAGTCCTGTCTTCCTCTGAGAAGTTTCTAGAACTGGTTCTGTAGAACCTTTGAAATGTAACACCTCAATGTTCCTCTGTTCCTATTCATTCAGTTGACTGGTGTTCTGGACGACTGCTTTTGCGATGTCGAGAGCATCGATGTCTTCAACAACTTCAAGGTCTACCCCCTCATTAGGAAGCTCACAGAGAGAGACTTCTTCAGGTATTACAAGGTGAGTTTGCTTCTTTCTGCCTTGAATGACATCCAGATGGCTGCCGAGATGTCATTCTAAAGCCACAGAATTTTTGCAAATGGACTGTCTTAGCTTTTAAAATTTCGACCCAACAAGTTTGATATCCTCAAACCTCTCTCTAGAATTGTCAGCTTTATCTAAAATGACTCGGCTAGTTTCTGTTCCGGCACATTGCCCACTTGTACTCCTCTCGGTCAGCCAATGCAAATGAGTGTGGGTCAGTGTGTGTTCATTTGCATGTGCGGTTGACGTGTAACTTTGGGGAGCGTGTGGTGTGGGCTAGGCGTTGTCCAAGGGTGTCCTAGTCATTGTCCAAGGGTGTCCTAGTCATTGTCCAAGGCATAATCTGAGGATGTCCTAGGCGTTGTCCAAGGGATAATCTGTGTTGTCCAAGGATGCAGCCTAAAAAAACGAATGCAACTCAGCTAGACAATACTGCAGTTCCCTGTAGTGTCCGTTGTCTAGGTGTTTTCTTTGTGTAAACCAGGAGCCAAACCAAAACGCAGGATTTGGTTAAACCACCAGCCCTCCCCGCTTTGAGAGACACAGGTGTTTGAATGTTAACAAATCAACAATGCCACAAACAATAGTTCTGTTGTCTGTCGTAGTCACAAGGCTAGCAGGGCCTTAGTTGACATCTGCTTACCATTTGAATTTCACGTAAATCCCGACCTAAGAACACTTGAATTTATAATGTTGTGGTACCAACTTTTCAACATTTCAAGGACACACCCAAATACGTTGCCTACAGAACTTTTGAGAGTCCTTTCATCGATATGTGGTAATTCTTGGTAAGGACTGACAAGCACACCTGTCATTCTCACTAGCTCTCCAGATTGGTCCCTCATTATACAGTTTTGTGCTTTGGGTTGAGCATCCTGGGGGGAAAAGCAGCTCTTACTGCAGCCACAAATACAGATGTGGCTGTAAGTAAAAAGGTATTTATAAACATATCCTGAATCCATTGGTCATTTACAACACCTGCAAAATAAATCTGGTAAAGAGCTGACTTATATGTTTTAAGGTAAACCATGCATTTGTTCTGTGTTACTGTGTATGTGTGAATGAATACATTATCACATTTACTAATAAATAATGAGCCCTCCCATATGGCTTGTCCATCTAGTTGGCTTTATGGTTCCCTCGGTCTGCTGGACTGTCTTTAATCACTGCAAGCCAAGTTTATTGGTTGTTACCTAGTTACTGTAGTTTGCTTGTTTTGGACCAAAAAAACTCCTTCCGGCCCATTGCTTTAAATTAACAACCAGTCATGCATAACAGGACCTCTCACAAGTGTTGAGACGAGCGGGGGAGGGGGGCGGACAGGGGGAGGCTGATGTGGCAGTATTTTTCCATTTTTTTTTTTTTTTTTTTTCATTGACGTGGCAGAGGACAGGATAGAGCTGCTACGTCTCTTGAGTGTGATAGGGGGCACGGAAGCCACCCCAGGAAGCGTGTAATGAGTTTCTCTCCGAGAGAGAGAAAGGCTGAACCACCATTTTGAAACCAGGGCTGTGTGTAGAGGTCGGCTGATCTGTTTTTCTTAGTCGTTACTTGCCCCTCTGCCTCTCTCTCCCTCTCTCTCTCTCTCTCACACACACACACACACACACACACACACACACACACACACACACACAAATGAACAAGAAAATAAACTCTAAAGCTGTGATCAAAAGCAGGTCCTGACAGTGCATCTGATTGTGGGTCGCATAAGTGAGCTGATTGAGAAAGCTGGGTTCCTAAAAGACTTAGTTATGAATGTAGCTATTTTGTAAGAGCCTCAGTGACGGTGTGTGTGTGCATGTGCTTTTTTACACACTGCTTGTTTTCCATTGATTTCTATGGAAACCCCCACACACAGGTGAACCTGAGGCGTCCGTGCCCCTTCTGGGTGGACGATGGCCACTGCTCCATCAAAGACTGCCACGTGGAGCCCTGCCCGGAGGTAAGTCCCCACTCACACCCCATCACCTAGAGTTTTATTTTTTATTAAGGATGCGCATCAAAGGAGAGACAGCACGACTTCACCTAAAGATCCACCAGCTGCTCTAACTAGACAAGGAAATACACATTTGTTAGCGCTTAACACTGCAAAACCATACTGTCCCCTCTTAGCCCTAAAGACATAGTCACACACAGATATACACAGGGACAGCACAGGAACAGAATGAAATAACAACAGTCATCTCATCGATGTCGAAGAACACAAAACAAAAAAGATCAGGACATAAGTTACTTATGAATGTAAAAATTAAAAGTTCTGAATCCAATACCTCAACACCTACACACACTCTTGCAGAAGTATATCAATACATTCAACCTGTAAATTATCAATAGGTCACAAGTACCATATAAGCCCAGTCCTATGCTCTGAGTAATGCTGAGTAATGCAGCCCAAATGCTGGCTTTGTTAGCTGTACCACGTGTTCCAAGTGCACTTACATTGCTACCTTTGCAAAACTCTCACCGGACTGGAGTGTTTCTTGGCCCAGTCAACACACACACACACACACACACACACACACACACACACACACACACCCATGAGACTAGTTATGAGACTAGGCGGGGTAGTCTGTGGGGAGGTAGAGAGGAGATTTCGGGGGGCTCAGGAGGCCTGGAGGTGGCGATGGTGATGACCAACTCCTATTTCTGTCTCCCCTACAGAGCAAGATCCCCGTGGGAATCAAGTCGGGCAACTACAACAAGGTAAGGACCTCAGCCGGCAGGGTAGGATTTAGGAAAAGGTGTGTGTTGGGGGCAAGGTGTTGGACCCACCAATGTCCTGTGCATGAACTGAAGTGATCATACGATGTGTGTGTGTGTGTGTGTGTGTGTGTGTGTGTGTGTGTGTGTGTGTGTGTGTGTGTGTGTGTGTGTGTGTGTGTGTGTGTGTGTGTGTGTGTGTGTGTGTGTGTGTGTGTGTGTGTGTGTGTGTGTGTGTGTGTGTGTGTGTGTGTGTGTGTGTGTGTGTGTGTGTGTGTGCATAGTTATGTTAGTTTAAGTTAGACTCAAGATATTGCCCACTATGAAAATGAGAGCCCTTGGTCTCTAAGAATGTGCAACTGTTCCTGGTTCCTGTTTCCTGTCAGCAGGGATGACTGGTTTCCTGTCAGCGGTTTCACTCTCATTAAAGTATATTCAGTACTTGAAGTTAAATACATAATAAATAATGACACCACTACTGCGACAGCGGTTCTTTCTAACGACAAAAATAATTAGACTAAAAATTCACTGAGATTTACAAACTTCATATAAGGCCTTGTGCATACTTCCTTACACTTTCTTAAATATGACATTTTAAATACTGTTTTTTTGGGAATATATAGTCCTGTAGATCCTGGGTGAATGGACTTTTTTCCCTCTACATGTAGTGAAAGTGGAAAATAAAGAGACTAAGAGCCAGTGGAAGAGCCACAGCTACAGTTTCTTTCTTCCCTCGGTGTAGATGCTGTGCTAATGTATTCATTCATAGGTTTATAGGTTCAGGCATATCAGGCCTTAATACCTCAATGCAGAAAGATCCCAGCCATAATAACATGCGTATGTGTTCTACCCATAGTTGTTTTATGCAGGTCCCTCGGCAGGTTTGGCAGGTCCCTCGCTTATGAAGTGGAGTGGTTGGGACAGAAATAGCTAGAGTGTGTGTGTGTGTGTGTGGACTGCTTTTGGCTTTTGTTTGCTTTAGCCCAGGCTGCTGTGGCTAATGGAGCTCATGCTGCCCCCCCCCCCCTTCCTTTCTAGAACATTCTCTTAGGCCTGCTGGGCCCTCAGACATGAGCATATGAGCCTTTGTCTGAAGTCTGACGTTTCCGTTTCTCGTTCTCTCTCTTATCTCTCATTCAATCTTTTTTTAACCTCCTCTTTCAAGGTTTGTTGTGCACTCTCTTTCTCTCTCTCTCTCTCTCTCTCTCTCTTTCAATCTCTCTCTCTCTCTCTCTTCCTCTCCCTCTTCCATACCTCTCACTCCAATTTTCCCACCATTTCACCGTTGCATTCTCTCTCTTTTTGTTTCTCTCCTCTCTTCTCATCTCCTCCCTCTCTACCTCCCCTCCTGTTGAAATTGGCAGTGGTGAGTTGCAGGCTAGCCTCCTACTCCTCTGTCTATCCATTCCTCCCTCTCTTCTCTTTTTACCTGCACTCTATCCCTTCATCCTCTCTGTGCTCTTCCCTCTGCTCTTCTCTTCCTCCCTCCTGTAAAAGACGGTAGTGGGGTGAGCAGCAGGCCAGCTTGGCAGGGCACCTCAACCCCTAACTATTGTTGATTCTCTCTTTCTCTCTCTCTCTCTCTTTGTCTTTCTTTCTCTCTCTCTCTCTCTTTCTCTCTCTTCCATACATTTTCTCACTTTTGGTTCCCTCCATCCTTGACTCACTTTCTCTCTCACTAACTCTTAATTTTTTTCTGATCTGACCACGGGCAGCCGTGGCCTACTGGTTAGCGCTTCGGACTTGGAACCGGAGGGTTGCCGGTTCGAACCCCGACCAGTAGGAAGCGGCTGAAGTGCCCTTGAGCAAGGCACCTAACCCCTCACTGCTCCCCGAGCGCCGCTGTTGTTGCAGGCAGCTCACTGCGCCGGGATTAGTGTGTGCTTCACCTCACTGTGTGTACACTGTGTGCTGAGTGTGTTTCACTAATTCATGGATTGGGATAAATGCAGAGACCAAATTTCCCGGGATCACGGGATCAAAAGAGTATATATACTAGAGTATATATACTTATACTTACTTATACTTATCTCTTTCTGCTCTCCCTGCTCTCTCTCCTCTCCTCTATACTTCTCTGCTCTCTCCTCTCCTTTCTGCGGTCTCTCCCTGCTTTCTCTTCTCTCTCCCTGCTCCCTCTTCTCTTTCCTCCTCTCTCTCTCTCTCTCTCTCCTCATCTCTCCTCTCTTTCTCCTCCTCTCTCTGCTCTCTCTCTCTCTCTCCTCATCTCTCCTCTCTTTCTCCTCCTCTCTCTGCTCTCTCTCTCCTCTCCTTCCCTCCTGTGGTGAGTGCGAGGGAGGCTGATTTTTGGCTGGGCTCCCCGTGTTTGCTGCGAACATGGTTGGGACATCAGGAACATCTGATTGCTTGCAAGGTCGCGGCGTCCACTGCCATGCTGTTCGTACACACGTCAGCACTTGTCCACCACCTCGCAGCACTCTTCTTATCTGCGGACACCGCACATGTATTGCAAAGGTTTTGTTGGAGTGTAGGCACTTAACCTGAGATAGTCTATTGGTTTGCACTTCCAGGGGGCCACACAATGTGATAAGGTACATATTTACGTTTATTTAGCTGACCGGTTTACTGTATTTGTGGTTGGATCACCTATAGTGCAGCCCCAATCAACAAGCCGAGTTAGAAACAGAAATGTATGTATGTTTTATTCAGAATGTGTAATGCAATGTTTACTTCTAGCTGAGCTGACACAATAGGGTGATGGGGATATAAAAGGCATGTGTTGTTAAAATAAATGGTTACACTTTACTTGACAGTGTCGACATAAGAGTGACATAACACTGTCACAAACGTGTCATAAACAAGTCATAAACTTTTATGACATAACACTTCTGTTATTAAGTGATATTCGGTTTTTGTCATAGGTTAGGTTTAGAGTTAGAGTTAGGGTTAGGGTTAGGATTAGTGTTAGAGGTTAGGATTAGGGTTAGGTTTCATGTGTCATGACGGTGTCCTGTCACTCTTATGTCGATACTGTCAAGTAAAGTGTTACCAATTAAATTAGGTAGGTTAAGTTAGATTAGTTTGTGGGAGCTTAAATCTTTGGTTTAGTTTCATTATATCTGTAGAGATATAGGCTACTATCTGTAGATTTTGAGAGAGACAGGGAGAAAGACAGACAGACAGACAGACAGAGAGAGTAGCAGCAGAGGAACTTCGCACTGCAGACCAAAAATAGACTCTTTTTTTTCCAGTCCCCTGCCTTCTCTCTCTCTCTCTCTCTCTCTCTCTCTCTCTCTCTCTCTGATGTAGTGTGTGACCTTTCTCTTTCTTCTCTTGTTAGTAAGTATAAGAATGTCATTGGTGTGAACATCGGTCTGTTTTTTTCCCCAGTAACATTGGGTTCCCTCTGATCCAGCTAAAAAGTGTGTGTGTCTGTATGTGTGACTGTGACTGAGAGAGAGAGAGCGAGAGAGAGAGAGAAAGAGAGAGTAAGAGAGAGTATGTGGGTGTGTGTGTGTGTGTGTGTGTGTGTGTGTGTGTGTGTGTGTGTGTGTGTGTGTGTGTGTGTGTGTGTGTGTGTGTGTGTGTGTGTGTGTGTGTGTGTGTGTGTGTGTGTGTGTGTGTGTGTGTGTGTGTGTGTGTGTGTGTGTGTGTGTGCGCGCCCCTGCATCTCTGTGTGCAAGCGTGTGTAATATACTTATGTAAACTTGACTCATTTGGTGGTGAGGCCGTCCCACCTGCTTGCGCGCTCCCTGCCTGTGCTGTAGCCTCAGGCCTGTGACCCATATCCTACCGCTAACACACGACTCAGACTGCTGAGCGCTAGCTAGTCACTGGATGACTGCACACACCTCCACAAGCGCCTACCGGTTACATGCGGGATCTGATTATCTTAGTCGTACCTGCTGAACCTACGTAGCTTATAGTTATAGACCTACACTGCAAAAAAATTAAATCTAACCAAGTGTTATTTATCTTATATTAAGATCAATAAAGTGTTTCATCTTTCATTTTGACTTCATTTAAGAAGAGTTTATCTTGACTTGTCTTATCAAGACAAATTTGCTTAACGCACTGGCAGACATATTTGCTTGTTTTCAGGATGAGACCTCTTAAGATACAGTAGGTCAAACTCTTCTTAAATTAACTCTTCTTAAATTAAGTCAAATGATTTTATGGAAAAGTGCTAGTGTCTTTATACTAAAAACAATACCAACTAGATATTATGATCTTTATAAGAATAATAACCCATTTTATTAGATAAGCAGTTTTTGCAGTGTAGCAGTGGCTGTTGGTGTAACATTCTTTAAAGCCTGTTAAATACCCCATTGTATTGCAGTGTATTCATAAACAAGGATTATGTATAGGTGAATGGCTGACTCGGTGTCTTTGTGCTCTTTGTGTTGTTTTTTGTTTGTTTGCAAACTCAGTGTGTTGCTATACTTATTGTTGTCTGTCTCATCCTAACATTTTGTCTACCGGTATTTATTGTGTTCTTGTATTTTATGTATTTTAATTATTGTATGTCATGCACATTGAGACCAAAGCAAATTCCTTGTAAATATGTGAAACCCTACTTGGCAATAAACCTGATTCTGATTCTGAGGTGCACCAGACTTTTCCCAAATGGTGTGTGATCAGCTAAACTCTTACTTTCCCTCCTTTTTCTCCCTTTGGCTTCTCCGTTTCTTGGTTTCTTCCGACTCTTCCTTCGACATGGCAGTACTCCAAGGCCTTGAACGCCGTGGAGGACATTACAGAGTGTGAGCAGATTCAGAATCTGGGCGCCATCAACAGCACACTCAGGTAAAAATCACCACATCTCACACTTTAACTCCAGAGTCCAGAGCATTTCTCCAATCTTTAGCATTTAGCATCAGCAGTTCACCAGCTTTTTGCTTCACATGCCTCTCACTGAATCAGACATCAACACGTTACACATTTCGAACACTACATTTGTGTTATGGTGTTAATCTGGTGTTTAAGACTTTTTTTGTCTTGTGACCAACACCTGCTTGGGGCAGAAATCTATTTTGAAGTTGATGATGAACAAGGCAACCTTTGAGCAGTGTTGCTGGGCTGTGTTCCATCCTGTGTATTATTATTCTGGCATGTTCCCATCGACCTTGGGCAACAATTTATTTTCTGGAAAATTCTGGCAAATTGTCATGATCATCCAATCAGAACACTCGATGGAACTGTTAAGTGGTTGCCTAGCAACATTGCTCTAAAAGTTTGCCCGTGTATCATTGTATTTTTTTTTCTGCAGAGCCATCAGCTCTGTGTGTTTTAGGGTGAGTAAACACATAGAGAGGAGGAGTGATTGGAATTTGAGTGGGTTGAGTAGCCTGGGTATATTCAGACTTGTAAGGACATTAGCAAAACAAACAGCACAGGAACAAAATATACAAAAAAGAATGGCCCATGCTGTGTCAAAATGACTGCTCTGGGAACAGCAAGGTGCAAAGACACATCAGCGTCGTCAGGGGAAGCTACTGCTTCATTATCAGTAGTGTCAAGCTCATCTTTCTTCCCATATGGAAGGGTTACATTCATGGATGCTCATGTTTATACGACCACTGTCACATACCGAAACACAGAAAAAAAAATAATAAATGACTGCATTTTGAATGGCATTATGCATTTTAGTGGGACATTTCTTTATTAATTTACAATGCATTGATTAGTAGGGATTACTGACCTTTTCCCACAAGGGTGTGTGTATATGTATATACTCTGTGTGTGTGTGTGTATACACAAATCAATACTGCTCAGTTTTTTAATTGGTTTTCTAGTGTCTCTATTTGTCTCCCAGTTTTGTCTGATTGGTTGTTCCGTCTCATTTATTCTCGTCTCATCTTGTCTTTGTAGCAACCAGAGCAAAGAGGCGTTTGCAGACTGGGCTCGCCATGACGACGCCCAAGACCACTTCTGTGAGCTGGACGGTGAGTGTGCTTCATGACATGACGAGGACAATTTCACACAGACATTAGCAAACGATGTGGTGTGTGACATTTGCTGTGTTACTATACTGGCTATTGTGCAAGTGCATACTTGCTCTTCATTCCCCTGTCTTCTGCTTTCTAACTTAATCCCCCCCCCCCCTTCTCTCCTCCAGATGAGACGGCTCCAGAGTCAGAGTATGTGGATCTGATGTTGAACCCAGAGCGCTACACGGGCTACAAGGGCCCCTCAGCCTGGAGGGTGTGGAACAGCATCTATGAGGAGAACTGCTTCAAGTATGAAAATACACACACACACACACACACACACACACACACACACACACACACACACACACACACTCATTCGTTTGTATGCACACACACAGATACCTACAAACCCACGCACATGCAGGCAGGAATACACACACACACACACACACCAGTGTTTCCCATACATTGACTTATTTGTCAATATACAATCTCCCCCACTGATAATGAGACAACTCCCTTCCCCTAGACAATTCCAACGCTGGACTATTTTAACTTTCTGTCACTAAATCAGGATTAATGCATTATCATACCGGATACGTAATCACCCCAACTCTTGTAACTTTCACCTCGGGTGCTTTAAACAACATGTCCTATTCCCTACACCTGACTATGATATGCATTTGTCATGTATACAGACCTTACTGTTCTGTATTGACCCTAGGCAGATGGGTCAGGCCCTTGAGTCGTGGAGCTGCTCGAGGTTTCTTCCTATATGTATCTCCAATTCTAGGGAGTTTTTCCTCTCCCCTGTTACCCATGGGCCTTCTTTGTTTCTTTTCTTTTCTTCCTTTCTTTCCTTTTTCTCTGATTGCCTACATACTGTAAAGCGCCATGATACATGTGTAATGTTTTGGCGCTCTATAAGCACAATAAATTGAAATTGAATTTTTTGGCGGCCCACCACAATATCAACATTGTCCACCACACAATGATTTTCCAGGTTGTACTAAATTGTGCTTAACTCATTGAATGCAAAGCTGTTTTCGGAAGCTTTGTCCTAGAGTGCCAGCAATCTAGACCATTGTTGATGATTTTTGTACAGCCACAGCATATTCTGTGTTATAGCTATGAACACATACAATGGCTCGTTTGAAAGGTGAGACTTAAAGGTAAGCTCTCAGTGGGTGCAAACCGTGTATTTCTACACACCTCTGTTTCTGAGAAATCCCAAGCTAAACAGTGGCTAGTTTTCATCAAAATCGCTGTTTTTTTTTCTAGAAATGGAGATATAACGTCTTTCATGAAATATGAAGTGTTGCCTGTAAAGTTTCCGGGAAGTGACCTGGCGAGACTGCCACCTAGTGATAGACCCACGAAAATGGCCTGGTTTTGAGCTGACGTGCATGCGTCACTGATTCGACCCAAAGCGGCAACCGAGTTATGATAAAATGTCCAGATTGTGCGTTTTCATGAGTTTTCGATCGTCATATATTCCATTCATCACAGAGTTCCCAAAATCACATATAAGGTGTGTTAGAGTGGCTAGTTTCGTAATTTAAAAAAGTTTTTACGTTTTTGGCATTCAACGCATGGGAAGGAAAAACGTAATATTACGTTTTTGGCACTCAATGAGTTAAAGCTGGTTAGCATCATAACCACGCTGTGCTAATTTGTTAAAAACTGTTGCATTCAAGTTAATTCTGCAAACCTATCACCACAAATGGAATTCAATTCTGTGGGAAACACTGCACACACACACCACTTCCTCATGCATGCATATTTTAGTTCTCTTGTTCCTGTTTTACTGTTTGTGGTTTTACTGGTTCTTTGTGATATTGGCTCACACAAGCCATAAATCACATTTCTCCCATATCAACACACACACACACACACGCACACACACACACACACACACACACACACACACGCACACACACACACCATGTTATCACCTTCCTGAGTGGGATTTTGTTTTCTATTTCGGCAGGCCCAGATCAGTGTACCGGCCTTTAAACCCCCTGGCTCCCAGCCGAGGTGAGTGTGTGTGTGTGTGTGTTCCTCTGCCCCAGTCACATCGACCCCCTCTCACCCTGCTCTGTCCTGTGTTGTGTCCACTGTGCAGTGGACCCTGTGCCAGCTCAATCTCCCCCACTGATAATGAGACAGCGTCCCGGCTGTGTGATGAGGTGGCCCTCATGTCCAGCGGCCACATGCCTCATCACAGCCCAGTGTTAATGACCCTCGCTGGCACGATAGTCTCATGCCAACCTCACCGCTAAGCTGCATTTATTAAATACAATTTAGAGGCTGAACATAACAGCTGAGATTTAAAAAGGGGGAATTAGTTGATATGGGCTTTTAATGTTATATTTGTTTTAACTGAATTTAATTAAATTAAATATTTAATTTGATACTTAAGGAGTCAAGGCAAATTCAGTGGAATGTTGTGAAACTTCTAGAACACTTTTACTGTGACGTACAGGTCATACACCACAGGAATCTTGTCAGGTGCACCCTTGCACTGGTTAATTGAGCTTGTTAAATAACTTTATTTTTATTGAATTATTTGATGCCTTGACCAGTATTTGTTTCTCTCTCTCTCTGTCTCTCCCTCACAGGGGATGATGATGGTAAGTTTTCCCCTGCTGTCGACTATATTTGAGATATTTTATCAGCTGTTATCTTGCATTTTACGTAACTCTCCACACAAGAGAGGCAGATGTCTTTTCCCACGACCCGACTAAGTGCTCAACTCAATATTTGTCCTCGTGTTGTTTCTTGGCAGGTGAGGCCTTCTATAACTGGCTGGAAGGTAAGCACTATTTTAATCTCTGCCTCCTCAGTGCCTCCTACAGGCCATGTAGGGAACTACATCTCTGACAGCACCAAAAGGTTATAATGAGGTTGCTCGCCTGAGTTGAGTTAGGCAGCCAGTGCACCCATTATTTTGTTCAGTACGCTACTTGTGACTTTAGAAATTACCTGATAACATGGGTACAAAAACTGAAACATTACTTTCTATTTTCTTTGCCAGGGAGAGTCCGCTAAATATGTTTCTTCGGTCTCTTTTGTTACAGTTTATTGTTTTGAAATACACGTATTGTTTTTTTTTTATGCTTATGCGAGAACAGTTTTCTGACTGAGAATTCCAAAAATAAGTGGCCACTGTTCCTTCCGATGCGGTGGATTCTGTGTGCGTTTTTTTCTGGAGAATGTCTTTCTCTGGGTCTGAATGGGATCGGGTGGCGGATCAGTGCTCACTTATTGTGCACGATCTCTGCTGCTGCCACCGCCACTTAACGACAATCCCCCAGAGTCGCCGTTTGACTCTCCCCCAGCCTCCGTTTCCGTCTCCTCCATTTCCCCCTTTCTTTCACTCGTTTCTCTTTGTTGGAGGCGCATGAAAGGGCCGCTCCATTCTCTCTCGCGAGTGGGGAGCGCGTTAGAAACGTTTAGTTTTCCCTCCATCTTTGTTATGGCCTCAGTGCTCTGTGAAAGAGTCTCAAAGGCCCCCCCGTATTAGGTGTCCTTAGGTGCCCCCTGTCAACGCCTGCTGGAGAGGCAGATGAAGTTACATCACATCAGAGAACACCTGTCTGTCTGTCTCTCTCACTCTCACTCTCTCTCTCTCTCTCTCTCTCTCTGTCTCACATCTTTCATACTCTTTTCTCTTTGTCTCCTGTGGTGTCTCCAACTCTCTCACCACATTCTCTTTTCCCCAGTTCTGTCAGACTCACTTTTTTTTTAAATGTTATTTTTAGTCACAGTGACGACTCTGACTTCCCCGTCATGAGTAGTCCATAGCGTGACAGTGTTTCCCTCCGACTGTTCGTTTTCTAAGAGCATATATCAAGGGTGCACAGTCGTAGTGTTTAGAAGGTATGCATTCCTCTGTGTTCCACTGGTGGTGTTTGTTTGTTTGTTTGTTTGTTTGTTTACACGTTTGACGTGTTTGTTTGTGTACTGCAGGCTTGTGTCTGGAGAAGAGAGTGTTCTACCGGCTTATCTCCGGCCTCCACAGCAGCATCAACCTCCACCTGTGCGCTGAGTACCTGCTGGACGGTGAGTCACATGCCAGCGGGACATCATCCCCTCAGTGGCACTCCCACCACATCAGCTGACCACTCATGGGCTCTGTCCTTGACACAAACTGCATATGGACATTAGTGTACATTACTGTACTTCCCCCCTAAACTCATACATTTTTTTTTATATAATCACATGTTTATATCCATGATCAGAGGACTGACTAGGACTGTTTCTTTCTCTTTCTTTCTCTCTCTTCCTCCCTCTTTCTCTCCCTCTCTCTCTCTCCCCCACCTTCTCTCTCCCTCTCTCTCTCCCTCTATCTCTCCCTCTATCTCATTCTCCCCCTTCTCTCTCTCTCTCTCCCTTTCTCTCCATCTCTCCCTCCCTCTCCCTCTCCCTCTCTCTCTATCTCTCTCTCTCTCTCCCTCCCTCTATCTCTCTTTCTCCCCTCCTCTCTCTCTCCCTCTATCTCTTTCTCCCCCCTTTTCTCTCTTTTCCCCTCCTTTCTCTCCCTCTATCTCTCTTTCTCCCCCCTTTTCTCTCTCTCTCTCTCTCTCTCTCTCTCTCTCTCTCTCTCTCTCTCTCTCTCCCTCCCTCTATCTCTCTTTTCCCCCTCCTCTCCCCCCTTCTCTCTCCCTCTCTCTCTCTCCCTCTCTCCCTCTCTCTCCCTCCCTCTATCTCTCTTTCTCCCCTCCTCTCTCCCTCCTCTCTCAGAGGGCTGGGGCAAGGAGACGTGGGGCCCCAACATGCAGGAGTTCCGGCGGCGCTTCGACCCGGCGGAGGCCAAGGGCGAGGGCACGCGGCGCCTGAAGAACCTCTACTTCCTCTACCTCATCGAGCTGCGCGCCCTCTCCAAGGTGGCGCCCTACTTCGACCGCGCCTTCGTCCATCTGTACACGGGCAGCGCCCAGGAGGACACCGCCACCAAGGAGCTGCTGCTGCTGCTGCTTAACGAGACCAAGTAAGTAAAGGGGGACAGTGGACCGGTGGGCGACGTGACGACAGCGACATCCCATAATATGAAGTTAGGGGAAAATGGGAATGGAGGAGAGCGGGGCTCAGTTGAACACTGGAGAAAATACAAGATGGAGGAGGGGGAGAGTTACTTTTTTACATGTTGCTTGTTTAATTAGACAAAAACTAAGAAGATTGTATTTTTACATATAGATTTAGATCATAGAGTAGTGGCATATGCAGTGGAATATCTCTCTCTCTCTCTCTCTCTCTCTCTCTCTCTCTCTCTCTCTCTCTCTCTCTCTCTCTCTCTCTCTCTCTCTCTCTCTCTCTCTCTCTCTCTCTCTCTCTCTCTGAGTGTGTGTGTCTGCTGATCTCCATCCTGGATCCTGGCATTTATGTGGTGACATGTGGGGTTATACCATGTTGTGGGTGGTGGTGGGGTGGGTGAGGGGGGCTTTTTTTTTTTTACAGTGTACAATCAATGGTTCAATAAAAGGGGTTTTAAAAGTCAAAAGTCTCTCTCTCTCTCTCTTTCCCTGCCCTTCTGTTTTCTACCGTTCTACCCCCAGTATTGAGAGTTCCCCCTCTGTGTCTGTGTCTGCTCTTGAGTAAGTTCTTGTTTGTTCTTCACCTCTCTCTCCCTCCAGAGCTTTCCCCATGCACTTTGACGAGAAGTCCATGTTCGCAGGACACAAAATAGAGGCCAAAATCCTGAAGGTAAGTCTGTTGATACCACAGCTGAAGACATCCACCTCTCCATTTGTCTCTCTCTTTCTATATCTCTTGCTCTCTTTCTCTCTCTCTCACTCTCTCTAATGCACTCATGCAAAGACAAACCACATTTTCGTTTAGGGCAAGCTAGTTAATGTGTAATTTATATGTGGCATGTCATACGTATGGCTGTGTGTGTGTGGGGGGGTAGATTGACAGATGGACAAATGGAAAAAAAAAAGAAAAAAGGCTGACCATGTTTGTTTGCCCAAACTGCTGTCAGAAGTGCTTAAAGTGGCCATGTGTTTTGTCCTGATTGGCTGATCAAACATTTCAGATTGTAGTGGTTTGAAAATGTCTTTTAGCTGGCAAGCCTGATGGAAAAGCACTGTGTGTCTTTACATAGGTCTAGAAATTGTCTCTGCTATGTTTTTTTAACACACCAGTGAAGATAAAAACAAGATCATAATAGCATTACACAAATTAATCAGTGAGGTTTGACTATGCCTCTTATATAAACTTTACAATATAAAGATTTTTTTAAATGTTTTTAAGATCTGTGAACTACCTTAACAATGACTAAACCCTGGAAGGGTTAAACTACAAAACAAAACTACTAAAAGGAGTGTTCTGAAAAGATCGTCAGCAATCATTGCTTGTTTGTGTCCTTTGTGTACATTTTACATTTTAGTGGAGCACTATGACTTGTTGAAACAGGTTTACCGGATTTGTCTGTTTGTAAATCTAATTCTCAGCTCATTGTAGATGTGTCAATCTCAAGCTGTTCGTAAACGGTTTAGTAATATCCATTACTGATTTTTTTTTTTTTTTGTGCGTGTGCGCAGGAGGAGTTCAGGTTGCACTTTAAGAACATCTCTCGCATCATGGACTGTGTGGGCTGCAGTAAATGTCGCTTATGGGGGAAGCTTCAGGTGAGATTCAATCACACACACACACACACACACACACACACACACACAAACACACACACAGACACAGACACAGACTCTCTTACCACAAACTATGTTTCCAGGGTAGGAATTTCACGGCGGCCACGACGGCCATGGCCATGCCCCTTGCGTTGGCCGTGATGCCCCTTTGAAAATCAGAGGTTTACAGGCCACTGTGGCCTTGGTGCCCCCTTCTTTCAATATTCTGCTTTGTGTCCGACTAATAGCGTATTTTGTTAGCCTATGGCCTGTCAAAATAATCTTAGCATTCACAGCGCAAATTAATTTAGTCTTTTACACAGTGGAGAAAGTCACAGCGCACGGCAGGAAAGAAAGTGCGTCCAAATTCACCCATTCTTCTCAGTTGAACTACTCGCGAAGTAGCCTACTCAGACATCACAAGTATCACATCACATGAAATAGCTTTTTCTCAGCTTTTAAACGATGTTAGTCGCTGATTGCTATGGTGAACGGTTCGCGAGACAAGTAAATAATGATTAAATTGAATCATAAATTCTAGCTTCTGCGCCTATCTCCCTACCCATTCATCTCGGTTAAAAACTTCACAAACCCTTTGTTCAACACATGACAAACCATATATCAAAATAAACAGTAGACCTTACCGAACACAAAAGTCCCCTGTCCCCTGTACAGTTAGCCGTTCCAGAGTAATCCGGTTTTGAATTTGCAGCAAATTTCGACATGCATGTCTCCAAATTTGGGCTTTAAGTTTCAGAATGTGTTTACATTTTTCTACATAATTTCATAACAGGCCAAATACAAAATAAATGTTACAAATATCGCCTAGATATCGGTAAATATTAAAATCAGAGGATATACAGCTGACTAAGAGTTTGTGAAAGTAGCCTTAATGATCACAAAATGCTAAGCATGCATCTAGGCTATTTGAGTTTCTTAAAGCTGAGCTGTGCTTAAATTGTTCAATACACGATTTCATATCAGGCCAAATATAAAATAAATGTTAAATATAGCCTAGATATCTGTAAATATTATGATCAGATGATTTACAGTTCTATGTAATATGTCATGTTTCATGTTTTTGTAATGTTTCATACAGTGATGCAGGTTTACTGCTGTAAACAGGCTAAATACAACTTCATTTTTTATAGCCTACTACTGTATAGTTAACTTTGGCCTTGGTGCCCTGACATGCGGCCTTTGTGCCCCCCACCAAATATGCCCAACTGAAAGCCAAGTGGCCTTGCCCCTAAAATTGTGAAATTCCAAGCCTGTATGTTTCTAATTTATATCTTGCTTCTCTCTCTCTACCCATTTTCCTTCCTCTCCTCTCCTCTCCTCTCCTCTCCTCTCCCCTCCTCTCATCAGACACAAGGCCTGGGTACAGCCCTGAAGATCCTTTTCTCAGAGAAGGAGATCAAGAACCTTCCGGAAAACACCCCCTCCAAGGGCTTCCAGCTGACCAGGCAAGAGATTGTTGCCCTGCTCAACGGCTTCGGCAGGTGAGTCACCCCCATGGATATGTTCTATGGGGCCGGGGGAGAGTAAGGAATTACTGCCCCATTCATTTCATTTACTGCCCCATTCATTTCAATGACTGTCTGAATAGACTAGCTACTTCAAAAATAAACGGATTCCGCATCTAATCTCATCAAGTCAGTGAGGTGCCACGTTACAGATGGCCCTAGATGTTTTAGTCCATGCAGTTTGGTTAGAAACGTCCAGCTCATGGGAGCATCCAATAATCCACGCATTTGTGACACCCAATAGTTTGGTTATAAACATCCAGCTCATGGGAGCATCCAATAATCCACGCATTTGTGACACCCAATAGTTTGGTTAGAAACGTCCAGCTCATGGGAGCATCCACCAATCCACGCATTTGTGACACCCAATAGTTTGGTTATAAACATCCAGCTCATGGGAGCATCCAATAATCCACGCATTTGTGACACCCAATAGTTTGGTTAGTAACGTCCAGCTCATGGGAGCATCCACCAACCCACGCATTTGTGACAACCAATAGTTTGGTTAGAAATGTCAAGCTCATGGGAGCATCCACCAACCCACGCATTTGTGACACCCAATAGTGTGGAACTTAAAAAAAAATGTGGCCGGACGTCCACAGAAGGTGCCGCCCTTCGAGTTGGGCCATTACATTAGTCGTGGTCAGACCCTTAAAGGAATTATCCGGAGTAAAATGCACTTTAGATCGATTTACGGATGATTGGGGGTACATTCGTTGAGTTGACATCAAAATCATGTCATTCGGATGTGTTTTGAGAAAGTTCGATTGTACCGTTTTCAGTCACACAACTCGTAGCCTGTAAGTGAGCAGGGCATTTCAATTTCGCCGCTACAAAACGCTATTTTTATACCTCTTCTACAGTTCCAAACAACATAACACTTACGTGGTAGTGAGTAGAGTGTCCCTAAAGCCAAACCGAAGTATCCCGAGGTCTTTATGTGGTCGAATAGAGAGTCCAGAATGAATTTCATCAAGCCAGTACCTTTCCGGAAATGTTGCCATCTTTGCTTTAGGAGTGCTCTAAAGTGCATTTTACTCTGGATAATTCCTTTAATCTTTCTCTGGAATCTCCAGGCCACACATTCTGCCACCCTGGTCTCATTTGTCACCACCCCATCTGGCAGATTGTCATCATCTATTTGTATTCAGGGAAGATTGGCTGAGCATTAGGCTCTTTTACAACAGTTTCCTGAGCTTACAATTACACGCATATATAATTCCCAGAAAGATTTGTTTGGTCTATAAATATTTGTTTCCATGTTTCTGTTGGTTTATGGCTCTACTGAGCTAACAAACTGATTGTGCATCATAAAAGAGAGTCTCAGAGCTACAGAACAGTTATTTATATTACTTTAAGGCTTTGTGAACTATTCAATTTAGCGTAAACACTAGACATGTCCTTGATCCTGTTTTGTGTGTGTGTGCGTGTGTGCGTGCTTGTGTGTGTGTGTGTGTGTGTGTGTTTGCTTTCTTCAGATTATCCACAAGCATAAAAGAGCTGCATAACTTCAGAACCTTGCTGGAGGAACACAGGTAACAATGGTCACAGTGGCCACCAGGTGGCGACATTCCCCTCCTCTCTCTCCCGAGTCAACCTTGCAATATTCTTACCTCCAGCCGCCCCGCAACACACACACACACACACACACACACACACACACACACACACACACACACAACAAGCATCAGGCCACTTTCAGGAACTTGCAGGATTGACGTCAGAGAAACAATGGTTAAAATAAAACAGCTATAATAACTGAAAAACAAGCAAAAAATTGACAACCTCCCAACCAATTTCCCCGTCATGCCAAGCGAGGGTGGCATCCTGTCTTGTGTCGTGGGTGCCACCTTCATGCCACCGCGCCGGGACACAGGATGCACGCCAGGCTGTCGCCTTTGTACCCGCTGATGTCTGTGCCCGCTCCATGTTCGCTGTGGAAATAAACAAAAACAAAAGCATCCCTTACAAATAGCGCTCGGGCTTTTCATAGAAGACGGCGATAAGGAAATAAATGACCGATAACAGCAACAATAAGAAAACAGCAACAACAAGGAAACAACAACAACCACAATGAAGAACTCGGATCTCCTCCTTAAAGCAGCTTTTACTTCTGTGTGAGGTTGTTGCCAATGCAGACGACAGTGTTTTGTTATTGTTTTCTTACTTCTTATACTGTTGATTTGTTTGTTTGTTTGTTTGTTTGTTTGTTTGGTTGGTTTGTTTTGTTTGTTTGTGGTGTTCTCTTGTCTTTCTTGGTAAGAGGGACAATGCCCTTACTGTCAAGGTCTGAGTACCTCATGTTATTGATTTAGTTTTGATTAGTGTTTATTTGCTTGCTTGTTTGTATGTTTCTGGATAAAGTATACGCTATCCGGTATGTCTCTTGTCCTCAAGTGTGTGTGTGTGTGGGTGTGTGTGTCCATGTGTCCATGCCATGGGTATATGTGAAGGCCATGTCTGTAATCACTGAAGTTTTTAGTCCAATGCAGCAAAATCTCTCTCTTTCTCTCTCTTCTCTCTATCTCTCTCTCTCGCTCTGTCCCTCAGTCTCTCTCTCTCTCTCTCCCTCTCCTTGTGTCTGTCTCTCCATCTTGTCACTGCCACGATTGCTTTTCAGCAGCAGTTCATTCAGTGGACTCCACTTTGCCACTTGCCTTCCTTTTCACACTGAAACATATTTCATCCTCTAGTAGTTGTAGAACTCAAATGATTACCATTTACAATGCACATGTGCTGTGTAGCTATACAAGACAAGGATAGATGTTTTTCTTTCTGTTTTTAGTTGATTAGTGGAATCAGTTTTAAATGAATCATGTTCTTCATGACTTCTCATGGATACTGTTGCTATGTTTTTGTTTATTTTGTTTTTGCGTTGG
Organism: Alosa pseudoharengus; assembly: GCF_046254945.1. NCBI lineage: Eukaryota > Metazoa > Chordata > Actinopteri > Clupeiformes > Clupeidae > Alosa > Alosa pseudoharengus. Next base: position 42,490,412 of record NW_027468564.1, on the reverse strand, counting down.
GTAGTGCTCTGTTCTGGAATCTTTGGTGTTGAGCTAGAGATGGATTGAGCTCTAATGAGACTATACCCTACCCCCCCTGAATGTGTGTGTGTGTGTGTGTGTGTGTGTGTTCATCCACACTCAATCCTAGTTGTGTTTTTTGTTTGCAGTGCTATACAACCAATAGAAAACAAGCAAGTCATTTGTGGTCATCATGATGGAACTTAAGTGACATTTTCTTCATTTATTACGTACATTCCCGATCTTGATACACTGAAAAATATATCCTTTATTTTCCTATAAATAATAGTTCTCATGGTGTGCAGTAGTGAAGTTCGCATGAGCTAGTCCGCTACCGCAAGGTCTTCCATTAAGGCTGAATTTAAAAATAACTATGAAATAACTGTTATACTTATACATACTTAAATAAATAATAAATAAACAAACCGACTGAAAGTAACTCCAGCAGAGAGTGATTCAGACAGTCCTTGGGTGTCAGGGTGGAGCCAAGTGAGTCGAGCCAAGTCATCCCAATCATGGCACAGCCTTCAGAGATCAGAGGAAACCAGCATTTGGAGAGAGATTTATTTTTGCTAATAAGGGAGAGAGGGGATCCTGTGTTCACCTGTGACTGTTGATCCACTGTGGCTGTATGCTAATGCGTTTGCACTACCCGCCCACCGCTTAGTTTCAATTTTAATGTTGCCTATTTGTTCGCGTTTTTGTAGAGGTTCTTGTTGAAAACCGCAGACGTACTGAAGGCGCGTTAGTACTCGTCTGTTTCTTGGCAACTAAAATGAATCACATGTGTTACAAAAGGAAAATCTTCAATGGTTATCATTGAAAGTGAATATAATGTTGAAATGTCTCCGTGTGTGTGTGTGTGTGTGAGAGAGAGAGAGAGAAGGAGGGAGGTAGAGACAGCAACTGTACATTGGGTTTGTGTGAGTTACAGTTTGCGCCTGCGTGCATCCACACACATGCATGTGTGCATGTCTGGGTGTTTTGTAGGCCACACACACTTTTCGGTGTGTGTGCGTGTTTGTCTGGTTCCCTGCTGTGGTTTAACTACTGATAGCGAGTGGCTTTTCTGTGTTCAGGACCAAAGACCGCACCACTCTTCTCCGCTACGCTGCCTATTTCCTTTAGATGTCCGTCAGACCTTGCTTTAGCATGTCCCCTGGTTTGTGTGTTTGTGTGTTTGTTTATTTGTTTTTTTGGGTCTTGCAGTACAGCAGTCCTTTGGCATTCCAAAACAACTCCTCGCCCTAATTTACTTGTGATCTACAACTAGCTAAAAGACCTGATGTAACTTAATTAACTGAACCAAATTCATGTCCATTTTTTGGCAATGTAAATATCTTGAGAGTGATCTGTTGTACAGTTAAGCAAACTTAGTCCCCCCCCCCCCCCAACCCAAGCCCCACCCCCTCCTGTGCCTTTATAGGAGTTTATATGGCCATACCCCCCGCCTATCCCCTCCCCAGGCCTATGCCCTCCAGCCATTCTGCTCTACTAATCCTCCAGCTTGACTAGCAGGCAGCGAGTGAGTGTGTCCGATGCTCACCACCCACGTAAGTCAGTTTGCAGATGAGTTTGGAAGCTTGCCGCCACACCACAATGCCAAAAAGGTGTTAACTGTCGAGATTCTCAGGTCTTGTGTGAGATAGATAGAGTGAGTGAGTGTGTGTGTGTGTGTGTGTCTGTGATGGAGTGAGAGCATTGCATGCTTTCAGCAGTCTCTGAAACACACCTTGTCTTGTGCACTCATCTGCCTTAACCGTGTGCTTAAAATAAAATCTATATATAAAAAAAACAACAAAAAAAACAAAAAAACATGTTCTAGCCTGCTTTTCCTGGACTAAGCGCCGGACCCTTCTGGAGCTTGTCTGCCTTTGTTCCACAGTGTCCCTCCTGTCCGCCTTGCTGGGAACACGTCAGTTTTAACTATTGAGCCACAATAGATGTCCCCATTTCTTTGTCAGAGAAGAAAATAAAAGCTTTCTTTTTTCTTTTTTTTTTTGTTCTTTTCAAAGTCTTTGAGTCTATATATATATATATATGTATGTATATATATATAAGTGCACCCATAATGATGTGTATACTTGTTGAGTATATTTATTTGAAGAGCGGAAATAAAAATTATGGTTGCCATCTGGATAACTGAGTTGTGTTTCTGTTCATGCATATTTGTTAGGTCAGAACTAAATGTCTGAATGCTAATAATATAATGTGTTTTCTGTGCACAGAAAGGATAGAAAATGTAAACAATTTAGTAATGTAAACAATTTAGTTTGTCACAAATACCTTTAATTTCCATTTCACAGTTTATAAATAATATAATGAAACATTCACAACATTTATGCTGTCACAAGTGTGCTAAAAGTAGCTAAACTACTGTGCATTGTGCATCACTAAATGCTCCAGTTCAAACGTAAACATAAAAAATATATATATCATATTCAATGCAAATATAAAACTCTCACAATCATAATTCAAGACACAAACCACATTGTTGCCGATTTGATAAATAATACTCAAAGCAAATATGATGACGTGCTTTGTCTGCATACTCAATAGTATCATGATGTCATAGTCGCCAACTCTCAAACATTTGGTGTGAGACACTGTTATGTTCTGTCTGACACTTGTGAATTTTATTCATTTATTTTTTAGAAAAAATCCATTGCATCTCAGGCCAAAATATATTCCTGTTTTGGTCAGTCTTGAAAGTTGGCTGTTCAGATGATGCCTTCATTACAGCATAGTTTTACAGACAGAAACCAGGTTCTTGCTGAGAACGGCCTTTAAGGAGAAGCTTTGGTGACCTCCTGCCCTGCCGGGCTGACAGCTGATCAGTTTGACTGTACTCAACTTTGGATCACAGAGAACAAACACAGGCCTCAGGTCTGTGACTGAGGACGTACAAATATCTCTGACATGACCTAAGTATCCTTGAACACTTGACTGTTACACCTCGCTTAAGGGCACTGGGGACAACAAGAAGCAGCGTTTGAGAACTGTTTTGGAGAACTGTTGAACTGTTTTGGAGAAGGTATGGTGTCCAGTGTATGGGCTGATGTCCAGTATATATGTCTGATGTCCAGTGCATGGTCTGATGTCCTGTACTTCTGCTGTGCTCACTGGATGAATGCATGCAGATGTCGTGCAGGACCCTGGGAAACACTGGATCTGATTCTCAGTCAGGAATCTGATTCCCAGTTGAGTCATCGCTCTGATTCCCAAGGAGTCACGAGTCTGATTCTCAGGGGAGTCAATACTCTGAGCTGTCTTCGACTGGTGAGTTTGATTCTAAGACAACAGACATTACTGAAATTTAAAGTGAAAGTTAAACTTTGTTTACTCCTGCATGCCCATTAAATGTCCAGTAAATATATGTCCTGTACCTGTACTTTACTGTAAGTTGCTTTCGATATAAGTGTCTGGTAAATGTGAATTGAACTCTGTCATCTGTGATACCATGAGAAGTGATGAGGGTCTTGGGTCCGGCATCACTGGCATGTCTCTCCAATAACCCAAATGTCACCAAAACACAGGTACCATTATGAAGGAAGTCAGAGACCACATACCCACCCCTAAACATCCTGCCAATCAGCAACCACAGCCTATCAATTCAAAAGTCAACATCATGGACATGGCTTTGGCCCCAGGGGGTCTGTCCCTGCATCCTGACCCCACTGCAGCACCACCCACAGTTGGTAGTATTCCACACCTCCGAGTCCATTGTTATCTGTTACTATAGATACAGCTAGTTTCAAAAATGTCGGTGGGTGCGCCACATAAGAACATAGTGTCCATGTTCCTGTAAATAGCATTGGAATGGGGGCAGGAATGTGACTGCGTCTCGTCTGGACGCTGAGGGACGATGGCGCTCGGCGGTCACTAAGGGTTGAGCTGGCTGGACGTCGCAGACGACCGCCGCTCCTCACTCACAACGTTGACCAGGAAACTGCTGCTGCCGCCACGGCTGCTCCAGTCGTAGCAGTCTGTGGACAGGCTGAAGACACACACACACATACATACACACACAAACACACACACAAATAAACATACCGGCTGTTAGTGACAGATCACAGATCAGATGGATTATGCCTCCGTACGTGCTGTCCTGAACTTTTCAAACTAAAATTAGACTACATTAGATTAAATTAAGTACCACAAGCATAAACACACTAGGTAGGCCTACAATACAGTAGGTATCCGAAGTACCACATACTTAAAATCAGTGCCTGTTTTTATGGCCTAACTTTTTCCAGTTTTTGAAGTTCCCGTGGAGAACCATGGCGTTCTAAGAGGTTCTACCTGGTGGAGGTGCTCTGGGGTAGGATGCTCCAGGCCAGGTCGTCGTCACTGTCGTACCGTCTGGGGTTGTCAAAGAAGTACCGTCTGTTGGAGAACACGTGGCTGGGGATGGCCGAGTGAGTACTCTGTAATGGAGAGAGACGATTAAAGCTCATGGCAACAGTAAGGACCAGTCCAGCACTTACAGGTCCCCTCCAGAGCTCAGTAGTTATCTCTTGGTATTAAGAATGAGCGTGACTTTCAGTATCCACTAATTTCATTTACATACTGTATTATAATTAGCCTGGTAAACAAAACTCATTCACAAAGTCTGGTCACTCACGATTGGGATTCCTTTACAACATTTGCATTGTGACGGGTGCTAACTTTGAAATCATTGGTTCAGCCTAACCAATCACATTATTCATGGATTCATAACGTTACTTCCTACTTCGCCTAACCTTTACAAACTGACAATAAACAGCATTGGCAATCAAGAAACAATGTATATGGGCCTACCTTTGCTGTACATAAATGTACACATTGTTCTGACTGCAATTTCCAATGTTTGCAGGCATTGCTACTACCTACTATAGCGTCCACTACTACCTACTATAGTGTCCACTCACTCACTATACCTGCACTGATTGGGCAGGTAATCTGCCGATTGTAGCGTCATCCCCACTCACTCATCACTGATTGGGCAGGTAATCTGCCGACCGCAGTTAACTATCGCGTTCCAGATTTTTATCTCCCTGCAAGGAGATCTCGGTAGGTGTGGCCAAGCTATATTATTAGACTCTCAGGCTGTGTCTCAAACTACCTACTTGCTCACTTCAAATACTTCATTTAAGTATACAGTGCCGATAACGCAAAAAACTCGGATGAAGTCCTAAAAACGGTCAAAAAGTGCAGACACATTATGCATACACATATACACACAGAAACGGACCTTGTCCTGGGTGGGTTTGCGGACCCTGAAGAAGAAGACCACAAGAGAGGTGGGCAGCAGCTCCCAGACGAACAGGATCACCCCAAACACGATGTAGCCCGCATCCCCCAGAGTAGACCTCAGGTCTGCCTGCAGGGCCACAGAGAGGCAGATGGTGAGGGAGTGTGTGTGTCTGTGTGTGTGTGTGTGTGTGTGTGTGTGTGTGTGTGTGTGTAAATGTACTGTATATAAGAGAGTGATAAAACTTGCACATGAAAGTTCAAGTGTGTTTTTGTATGTTTGTAGGTGTGCGTGAGAGAGAGAGAGACGAAAACAAAAAGTTTGAATATGAAAGAAATGTGTGTGCGTATTTTGAGAGAGGGAAAGAGCCACAGAGAGAGAGATGCATGGTGTTTGCATATAAAAGAACCAGTGGGTGTGAGTGTCTGCGGAGCCTATAACTTCTCTGTCCTCATTCAGTCAGCTCTGCATCTGATTTAGAGATGGGTGAGGAGGAGAGGCTGTGGAAGCCAGACGCTCCACTTACACGACCTCTCAACAGCTCAGGATTCATCTCGCTATTTACAACTATCATATTCTCAAGCATGACATAATTTACATAATTATTTATAATGCACCTAAGGCCAAATTGGCAGAGGTTTCTGTGTGTGTGTGTGTGTGTGTGTGTGTGTGTGTGTGTGTGTGTGTGTGTGTCCTCTTTCCGTTGTTCTAATTGACCAAGTAAAAGAGGCAGGAGAAAGAGGAAGATGATGCAAGTCTCTGCATAATTCTATTTTATATATTGTTCTTATTATATATATATATATACATGTATATATCTACTTTTAACTGTAAGATCTTTTCTTTTTCTATATCCATTTTCTTTCCTTTTATATGGAACTGAATTGCTAAAGTGTAGGAAATGTGCTAGGCCTAAATCTAAATCAGCTTGCCTTGCCTAACCAAAAACCAGCAAAGTTTAAGGTCTCCATCAGTCCAACCTTTTGTTTCCTCACCTGATCTGATACGTTGTACCAGTCGTAATCAAAGGAGTTGATGCTCTCTATGTCGGTCAGAGCCAGGACCACCAGGTTGTAGCACGCCCTGGAAGCATACAGGAGAACCACCATGATCCCAATCAGGGTCACCTGACACACGGATGTTCCCTGTCAACCAATCAGAAAGCGCAGAAAAATAATCAGCAGTGCAAATCTCCTACATGATCTTAGCAGAAAACACTTTCCACAGACATACATGTATAACACATATAACAACAATGTACACAGCACGATATGTACAGTGAGTGTTGTTCAACATACTGACGCTGTGACTGGAGCACTGGCATCAGATTAATGCCTTTCTACTGGTCTCATCGAGAAGCTAAGCCACTTTGCATGGATCCTGGCAATATATAGGGGGGAATCTCTGACACTTCTGTAAGTGTGCTGATAATTTGAGCTCAACTGCCAATTTAAATGTATCCCTCCCTTAGTTCCTGGATTAGCAACTTGGCTAGAGTTGTGTATATGGGGCTTGCTCTGAGACACCATTGCTAGTTTCCTGTTTACAGAGCCATCATAGTGGTAGTGGTCCTGTATCCCTCCCTTAGTTCCTGGATTAGTAACTTGACTAGAGTTGTGTAGGCTATAGGGCTTGCTCTGAGACACCATTGCTAGTTTCCTATTTACAGAGCCATCATAGTGGTAGTGGTCCTGTATCCCTCCCTTAGTTCCTGGATTAGTAACTTGACTAGAGTTGTGTATAAGGGGCTTACTCTTAGGCGGGGATCACATTAGGCAGCGGCAAGCGTAATACAACGCTCAGACCATAATAAGTTCTATCTCGTTCCTATGGTAACACAAACGGTTTGCCTTAACTGACAATTGAATACGCTCGCGTTGCGCTTTGAAAGTTGAACAAAGTAGATAGATAGATAGATACTTTATTGATCCCCAGGGTAAATTCAAGAAATTGAAGAAGTTCAGCACTCAGATTGTTGCAACGCTAGCGTTACGCCAGCGTTGGCACCGTTCCGCTGCCGAACCATAGAGAACAATAGGAAACCTGCCGCTTGCTGCTGGCTAATGTGATCCCCGCCTTAGACACCATTATGTTCACAGAGCCACCATGGTGGTAGTGGTGGTGTGTAGAGGGGGTAGAGGGTGTTGGGGGGCAGGTTACTGACCTTTGACTCCAGGTAGATGCTGGCGAGGGACATCTTGGCCACCTTGTAGAGGCAGACGGACAGGGAGATGGCGCAGAGGACAAAGAGTGTGTCGTTGATGGTGACGCGCACCAGGACGATGGTCTTCACCTGCGTGTCCGTGGTCTTCACGAGGAGCGCGCACGTGAGGTTCACCAGCAGGAAGAGAAGGCTCATGAAGACGAAGAGCAGGTAAAGGGGCATCCTGGAGCGAGGGAGGGAGGGATAGAGAGGAGGAGTGGGAGAAGACAAGGGAATGGAGGGAAGTATTAGGAGAGGAAAAGAGAAGAGAGAAGGAGCAAATTTAGGAAATTGCAGCCACAGGGGCAAGGCCTCACAATGATGGAGGAGCTAGAAAAGCAGTTTATGAAGGCTTAGAGCAGGTAGGGTGCCCTGAAAGGAGGGAAGAGAGGAAACTGGGAAAATAAATTGTTTAGGGGAAAAGAGGAAGAGAGAAAGAAAATGGAGGGAAGGGAGAGGGAGACGAGAGGAGTGCCAGGAAGAGGACTCCAGTGAGAAGAAGGGATGTGCCATATTGTATAATTCCTCCCTGTGAGAAGAATTTGCCATATTGTGATATAGACTTAGATGATGACATTGTCTACTACATTTGTGCCACAAGGTGGGCAGCTCACAATTAGAACGAGAACATGCATGGCAGAAGGCAGAGTTCAGGCTGTAGGTGTGAAAGAAGAGTTAGTCACTGAAGATGGTCAGGATTAAATGAACTTTTTTGTATTTGCACAGTTCTCAAGACTGCACGCTGATGTGACTTGTGGCCAAGAAGTGGGGAATGGTACTATTTTCATGTCGCCTAGAAACATGTAAATACTTATACTTATACTGTAGTTAAGTGTATATCGGCCAGCCCTAGTAAGAAGATAAAGAGAATGTGCGAAACCGTTTGGAGTGGGGAGGAACAAAATGAGTAGATATGGCAGAAAACACAAAGAACACATGGCTCATGAAGATAAATAGCAGCTTGAGGAGAATCCTGGAGTGAAGGAAGGACTAGAGAAAAGTGGAAAGAAAAAAAGTGGAAAGAGTGTTTTTAACACATCTCTGTGTCCAGATAGGAGCAACACAGTTTGTGTTGTTGTATTTTTTATTTGTTACACAATATGTGTTGAAAATAGCACAACTTGCGTTGAAAACAACACAACTTGTGGTTTTTTTAAACTCATTTCTGTGTCCAGTTAGGGACAACACATTTGTTTTAAGAGTGCAGGAGGGGGAGAGGAGAGGAGAGCAAAGGGAACGATATGGAGTAGATTTAGTGGATGCCGGCAATTACTCTGAGTTATGGGGATGGAGTGCGGGAGATGAGAGAAGGATAGAGAGAGAAAAGAAAGAAAGAGTGTAGAAGGAGGAAGGAGAGAAGAGTAAGGAAAAGGTGGTATGTAGAATAATACTTAATTGCTGCTAGAAAGAAGCGAAGACAAGCAGATGAGGGTCCTGGAGGAAAAAAGGACAAGTGGAAAGGAGGGATGGGGGAAAGAAAACGTATATGTAGGACTCAGCATTTACCAGCAACGTCAACCAGAGGCCTCATAAAGATCAAACATAAAGATCAAACACAAATGCATAGGGGAAGTTGAACCATGGAAGCATGGAGAGAGGGATGAGAGAGGTGTGGAGAGAGAGAAAAGGGAAAAAAGGGATGATAGGAAGGGGAGAACGAGGACAAGCGGACTAGATTTAGGACACACACCAACAGGAGGGGGCAAAGGTCGTATCACCAGAGGAAGAGGAAGACAGAAATACCACAGGGATGAGCGGTAAAGAAAATGTCAAGGTACCAGCAGACAGAAAGAGGAGACCAGTGGGGCTGTGGCTGCAGACATTTCCATTCCCAAGCAAGCCGATACGGATCGGTGCCGCTGTAGATGAACGTTACATCTACATAACAGTCCCTTTACTTTTTACTTCACTTTAAGTATAAGTAAGTATAAGTATGTATACTCCTTTGATCCCTGCATTTATCCCAATCCGTGAATTAGTGAAACACAAACAGCACACAGTGAGGTGAAGCACACACTAACCCGGAGCAGTGAGCTGCCTGCTACAGCGGCGCTCGGGGAGCAGTGAGGGGTTAGGTGCCTTGCTCAAGGGCACTTCAGCCGTGGATGTGGGCATGGGAGAGCAGTGTTCAACCACTTCCCCACCCACATTTTCACTACTGGTCGGGGATCGAACCGGCAACCCTTCGGTTACAAGCCCGAAGCCCTAACCAGTAGGCCACGGCAATAGGATGGGGGAGATGGAGCACAGAGGGTGTTGACAGAAAGAGACAGAGTGTGTGTTTCATTCTGATTATACTCTACTTCAGTTGTGGAATCGGATTAGAAAAGCATTTCAATAACCTGAAGTATTCAATTTCAGTCTGATTAGATCTGTCATGTAACCAATGCTCAGTTTAGTTGGAGTTTATCATGATTCCTGAATGAAGACGTGTCGTCATGGAATCAGATGTTTCACTAGTTGTCTTGGCATATTCTTGGAATATTCTGTATTGTGATAATGAGATTTTGGTGCTTTAATCCGATTACTCTGCACATGTACACACACTGAGAGATGGCATCAGAAACAGGCAGCATGTAACAGCCCTTTAAATTCACAGCCAATAAACAAAAGGGCAACTTGGGGGAACAAGAAAAGTTTGTATGAAGAAGATAGACATGGATGCAGACAGGTTAATGAAGGGTGACAGAGAATGACTGATGATTTCATGAGAAGCCACAGGGAAATGTATGGATCTATGAGAGGAGAAAAAGACAACAGACGATGGGGTGGGATGGAGGGAGCAGAAGAAGAAGGAGAGGGGTGATGAGATGAGGGGTCAGAGGTCACAAGTATTTACTAGGTATCTACTATTTTCTAGGTATCTACTGAGTATTTACTAGGTATCTACTGAGTATCTACTGAGTCTTAACTAGGTATATACTGAGTATTTACTAGGTATCTACTAAGTATTTACTAGGTATCTACTAAGACAATAAAGGCCTTTGCACACTAAAATCTGTAATTATGCGTTTCCTTTTTTTGGTCCATGCAAAAAAAAAAAAAAAAAATGCTTCAGTCGGACACCTCATTCGGTGAGACTGTATGGATTGTGAAAAAAAAGCAGAAACTTTTTGGGCAGACGAAAGTTTTAAAGTCCTTAAAACACACTTTCTGTTAAAGCACAATGCCCTGGCTGACTTACTTGTACTTGAGCAGCTGGGGGGAGAACTTGGACTTTGCCTTGAAGAAGACCTGAGAGTGGAGAACAAAGGAGAAGAGCGGGGTCAAAAGGTCAAAAGGTCGCTCACTGCCTGACTGCCTGACTGCCTCACTGCCTGACTGCCTGACTGCCTCACTGCCTGACTGCCTGACTGCCTCACTGCCTGACTGCCTGACTGTGTTTTTCTTTTTTCTTTCTTTTTTGGTTTGTCTCTGATTCACATCTTATCAAGGAAACCTTATCACTCGGATTTCATCATTATGTGACTGTGAGACACAGCATGTTCTCATTGACGATATTGCCGAGGCACAAACTGCATTTGCCTTTTTCACTAATGCCTCGTCATCGTCTTCCTCCATGCATTTGGATTGGGTGATGTGTGTGCCATTACTGTATCTAACCACATCATAAAAAAACGATATCTATTTACAAGGGTTATATAGCAGTCTCTTGTTGCAGTTCATATTATAAGTGTACACATTAGAGTATTAGATCTAGCATGTAACTATAAAAGTGAACTGTTTTATCCAGTCAGTTTAATCGTAAATGCTGACGCTTAAATTAAAGTGCCTGAGGTAGATCTCCAAAGCACACAGCTCATTTATAAATACTCACTCAGGCCAAGAACAAGGTCAGTTTATGAA
>NW_027468564.1:42441630-42471630 GCF_046254945.1 Alosa pseudoharengus | reverse complement strand
CACATTGCTCTGCTCCATCTGTGCTCCAAAGTGACTACAGTGTGACCCAAGACATCGGAGCCCCCTCCCTCCCAAACTCCGCCTTCTAAACCTATGGATTCAATAGTCCGGACTCACATATCGCTTACTTTGGCCCACCATCGGGTACTGGAGTACTGGTCTCCTCTACGAGCTTCTGGTGGAGGAAGAGGTGAAAAAAAGTTTTTTTTTCAGCGCCAGTGTCAGTCTTGTTCACTAGTGTTCACCATGGGTTTGCTGCAACTTGGATGTCTTGCCTGGATACATCTTACACTTGCCCTGACTGTGAGCGGGCTGAGCCGAACAGAGCTGTTCGACTACGGGGTGCAGTATGGGGATCAACCTCTGGAGCCGGGGTCCGACCAGACGGAGGAGCTCGCCCTGGACCAGACTCTTTTCTTTTACAAGGATTCGTTTGAAAGCGTTTACGTGAGTAGGCCACCCCATTCACTTACTCCGCTACTTCTTTATCATGCACGTTGTACTGAGCAGAACACCTACACACAGGTCCTTGCCTTTTTACTTCTGATTACATCACCAATGAATGAATGGGGCTGCGGGCAAAGGAACGCGCACGCTCGCGCTCTCATCCTTAAACGGCTGTAGTGCCCCCAACAAGCGTGAAATACGCGTGCTTTTGTTATTGATTACCGATGAGGGATCACTGACCTAATGATGAACTGAGTGTGAGGTCAGTAGCCTATAGCGCTCGCCGTCTACAACTTCGAGGTTAATGTGAACTCACTTGGAGCTTGGGTAAAAGATTACCAAAACCTCCGAATCGATCACAGAAGTTTGGCAACCAATCAGATTTGGAATGTTAACAGCTAGCATTTCGTCTTACATTTAGCTGATCAAACTAATCAGTTCATCAGTGATTTGAGATGTTCATAATGTATTTTAAAGGTATTCTACAATCGCCATCACATGAGGGCAAAGAGCAACATTGCAAGAGCTGAGAGAGAGAGAAAAAAACGGCTGATTGCGATATGTAATTTGCATGTTCATTAATGCCCATGGCCATGAATGCATGGGATGCGTGTGAGTGAGAAGAGGCCTTGTTGGCTGATGAGAATGTAGTTGAATGCGTTATGGAGCCTCAGCGTGCCTCAGCCCACACACATGCCGAGATACACACACGCACAAACACACATCGCATAATTTAATTCACACATATCTATACTTGCACACATGCGTGAGCGTGCACCCTCTCTATCTCTCTCTCACTCTCTCTCTGACTCTCTCTCTCTCTACTTGTACACACACGCAGGCACACAGCAGAGAATCACATGCATACAACTTTGTGTGCATGTATAGGCTACACAGAGACCATTTCTCGCTCACATACACACACACACACACACACACACACTGGCCTAAGAGAGAGATGGATGCCTCAAAACTAAATATTTATGCGGTCATGTCTGGGCGTAGTGACTGAGTTGAGCATATACAGATATACAGAGAGCAGAGCCGCTCAGGGGTGTGTTCTGACCTTTTACGAGACCCTGCCGTGCAAAGCCTAATCTTCTCTCTCTCTCTCTCTCTCTCTCTCTCTCTCTCTCTCTCTCTCCCTGTCTTTCTGTCTCTCTCTCTCTCTGTCTTTCTCTCTCTTTCTGTCTCTCTTGCCACACCCATGGACACACTCCCCACCACATCACCACTCCTCCGCACATCTGCACAGCCTTTTTGCTCTCGCAACTCAATTCAGTTAAATGTATCATGCTTTAGGGCGTCATTTTGTATGACCATTGAAAGGAAGTTGCCCATGCATACAACACCACACCACTGAAACACATTGATACACAGCAAATACAAATTTCTTTCTCTCTCTCTCTCTCTCTCTCTCTCTCTCTCTCTCTGTCTGTAGTGTCTGTGCCACCCTACATCGTTGTGAGTTGATATAATCAAGTTTCTTGTGGTTAGCTGGAGGGTGGCCACTACTTGGGGCCAGAAACAACTTAAGGTCTTGTCCTCAACGATCATTACGAGTCTTTTACTGAAGGAGACTACAGGTCTCTTTTGTCCTAACCCAAAAACATCAACCCCTGAGGGGGTAAAGTCAGACTTGCTCCCCCACACTCTCACCCTCCCTCCAAAGCCCCAAACCTAACTTCTTAACCCAAACCCAAAGCCCCAAACCTAACTTCTTGCCCCAAACCCAAAGCCACAAACCTAACTTCTTATCCCAAACCCAAAGCCCCAAACCTAACTTCTTAACCCAAACCCAACTTCTTAACCCAAACCTAACTTCTTAACCCAAACCCAAAACCTCATTAGTGGGCTTTTGTGTCTGTGACATCACTGCACTTTTGTCCCCGGGATCAAAAGCCACAGTCGGCCTCAAAAGGCCTGACAAGATCCCGAGCTCCCCTCCTATTGTCTGGTCTTATCTTCAGGCACCACTGAGCTCCTTCTCTCTCTCTCTCTCTCTCTCTCTCTCTCTCTCTCTCTCTCTCGCTCCGTCTGGGTGCACTAAATACACTCAGACGGGAGTCAATCAGAATAGCTGGCTTTTGTCACCTTTGGTCATTATTCAAACACACTAACACACATACAAACAGAGATGCTTATCACACTGAGTTAAGTGGTTAGTGTGTTTGAAAGAGAGAAAGAGAGAGAGGGAGAAGGAGAAGGAGAGAGGGAGGGGGAAAGGGTGAGAGGGAGAGAGAGAGAGACGCTTTCTCTGAAAACACAGTTCCGACATCCATTCCCAATCTGCAGACAGCGAGTCATCTCTCAGGGTTGTCCTGCTCCACAATCTCTGAATACAGAGGGCTTTTAAGACAATGTTGTTTTGCATGATGATCTTTAAATACAATCAAATCCAATAGAATTTACCTGACTCTTATCTTATAAAAACAAATTTGCTATGGTTCCGTAACTAACCTGTTTCAACACCCCCCCCACCCCACCCCACCACATCCCCAACTGTGCATTCTTCACTGATAAAAATGACACACATTCCATATAGTCTCCGAAAAAACTATAGGGACTGTTTGTAGAAGAATGTTCCAGAATGTTCCAGGGGAACATACTGTCCCCTACTAGCTCACACTTCAGTGTCTTGCATATGAACTCAAGTGGCCATGGGCACTGCTTATACTGTGTGTGTGTGTGTGTGTGTGTGTGTGTGTGTGTGCGTGTGCGTGTGCGTGTGTGTGTGTGTTGTGTGTGTGTGTGTGTGTGTGTGTGTGTGTGTGTGTGTGTGTGTGTGTGTGTGTGTGTGTGTGTGCGTGCGTGCGTGCGTACATTTCTGTTTTTTTTTTAATGGGACCAAATTTTAAGATGGACCCTGGGACCTGAGAATTGACTACAGAGGCAAATAGAGTGAAACTGTGTGTCACTGCTTCAGGGGATTTTAGATATTTAGATTAGATGAACAGGAGTGAGTGTGGAATGAGTGAGTGTTTGTTATTGATATTTTCTGTTTATTTCCCCCCAACTTATTTGCTATGTGCTTGAGCAATGCTGATACATTAGAGCCATGCTAATGAAGAGTCTCTGTGCGATGAGTGTCTCATGAGCATAACAATATAGCAGTAGGTGTTTAGAGTGAGCTGTGAGACTCCTCTTGTGGTGCTGACTGAAGTGAGAGTGTGTTTAATGCACTGCAGTGATGTCAAATTTATGAGCCACGACGGAAGCCTCGGCTCCGCATGCAGAGCGGATTTTAGGAGACTTGGCAGTTCATGGCAGTTCAGATTTGGCCTCTTCTGGTTGCATGTGGATTATACCTACATCTTCTGTCTTTGATTATTGGATATGAAGCATGACGTGTCAGGCGTTTAGTGCACCCTGTTGGACACTGAGCACGCTGTTCGTGTATTTATCATTAATGATGAGATCCACTGCAACAGATGGTATTTCGTGACTTTAACACTTAAAGACGTCTTTGACTGATGTCTTGTGTGTTCTGCAGTGACTTTTTATAACATTACATGGATATGGTATAACAGAAGTCATTTTAGCACATTCATTTGGGGAAAAGGCTCACTATAAATGCAGACCTCCTATGACCGTATCATTCCATGTAATATTATAGGGCCTTTATGATTAGTAAAAGTGAGGCAAATTTAATTATTTTCTTGAAGTGACAGCGTTTTGTCACTTTTAACCCTTTTGAGGTTAACTTCACCCACATGACTCTGCATTCCTGTCATGCCTCGTTTAGCCGTCGGCCCGCCTCAGAGTAAAGGCTGCCTCTAATCCATCAACGGACAACGACCACCCCCCCTGGTGTCTCCAACCTCCTAACCCCCCTCCCACCACTCTCTCGCACGATCTCTCCTTCTCTCCCTCTAGGCGATAGAGTCTATAAGTGCTTCCTGTTCCCCTTTGGACCCACTTCCTGTCTGGTCTCTGTTGGGTTGCGCTGCACTCCCATGGCGACTGTGGGGGGAAGGAGGGGGTTTGCCAGGCTGTAAGTTGAAAAAAAAACCCATCTATTGAAAACATTTCTGTCTGTATTAAAAAGTGGAGGGGGGGGGGCGTTCACTGTGTGGGTAGTGATTAGGTGGTAGTGATATCTAGCTGTGTGGCAAGTTAAAAGCCCCCCCCCCCCCCCAGATTACTGCTGGGGCCGATGGAGGAGCTTATTGGGTTGGGTTCAGGTCTGGTTGCAGGTCACTGCTCAGCTGAAGCGGCGTGGCATGTTTTCTGTGGGAATTTCTTCGTTCCCCTCTTCCATATGATTCACATGCACTCCCACCCAACTGTGCACCTGGGATTTCCTTCTTCCTCCTTCCAACAGATGCATAGCACGGCCAGCCAGGCAGCCAGCACCCGCAACCCCCCGTCGCCCCCCCCCCCCCTCTACTCGCCTTCCCTCTCTCTCTCTCTCTCTCTCTCTCCTTCTCTCTCTCTCTTCTTCTAGCTCTCTCACTACTCCATTTCATCCTTCTCTTATGTCCACAACACTCACTAGAGGCCTCTGTGCTTTCCCCTCCATAACGCTTTCAAATCCCCGTGTCCAAACCCAACCCCCCCTCCTCCTCTCCTGGTGCGACAGGTCGAGGTTGTGTTGCTCCAGTCACAGCCTTCCCGGGCCCCTCCAGATGGCTTTGATATTGCCCCCCCCCCCCTCCCCGACCCAACCCCCAATCTCCTCACCTCCCTCAGCTGGTTGACTACCCCCTTCACCCCCCTCCTTTCCTCCTCCTCCTCCTCCTCTTGACACTCCTCTCCTCCTCCTCTTCCCCTCTCCCCTCCTCCTCTACCCCTCATCTCCTCCTCCTCTCCCCCTTCTCCTCCTCCTCCTCTCCCCAGGGCCACCTCTTAAGTGGCTGGTTGTAGCACTGGAGCTCTGGGACTGGGGAGGGGGGGGGGGGGGTTAAAGTGACTGGTTGTTGACTTCCTTGAATGTCTGGGGAAGGTGCAAATATAGGGTGATACGGCATAAATGCCTTTGCAGTCTAAACGAGCAAACAACAAATAGACACTTCATTCAATCTCGGATAGTAAGACTCCGATTGGGATAACGTGGTGTTTGGCTGCTCTTCACAGCTATGGAACTGATGTCTGACTGTCATTCTTTCTACATTACAAAGTCTTTTTACAGACCATTTGTTGATTCTGATGACTTGATGATTTTCCCATTGCTATACTGTGCTCTGGAAACCACAGTTCTAGCCATACTAACAACCAAGCTCGACGTAACTGAACCGATTCGATTGGGGCGAAGGCGACGTTTAGTGGTACTGGAGACCTGATGTTGGTGGCTGGGGAGGGGGGTTGTTGAGCATTACCCTGTTGCTGTACTACAGTTGGAGATATGGAGCGCTGTCTGTCTCCGTGGGGGGAATTTGGGGAATTGGCTCACGCATGGTGTCATTAGGGTCTGAACATCTGGAAATGTCATGGAGGAGACTGCTGCATCAACTCTGTGTGCAAAAGCAGGTGCTCTCTCTCTCTCTAGTTCCTTTTCTGTCTCTCCTTGTCTTTCTCCTCTCTCTATCTTTCGTTTCCCTCGTTGCTTAGATTCACATTTTCTTACCATTTTTTTCTCTTCCCCTTTTCCGTTGTCTCACTCCTCCTTCTCATGGAAGTGGAAGCTTTTTTCCTCTTTCATTTTTTTTTTCATGCAGTCGGATAAGTGTCTGAGATCTCAGTAGGCTAACGTTACTCCTAAAGAAATCACCCCCCCCCTCCTTGGATTCTTTGCATATCTCTGCAGCTTTGCGATGTATAAAGAAAGAGAGAGAGAGAGAGAGAGGATGAGAGAGAAACAGGGAAAGAGAGATGGGAAAGGAGAGAAGGAGTGTGTGAGAGGTTTAAACTGGCGATGTCTCCGGTTCTCTCCACTTCAGCGGTCCCCACTGACCCTGAACGCGGCCCAGTTCTCACGTCTACGTCCCTCTCAGCGTCCTGCCCACTTAAGCCTCAAACACGAGAATCTGCTCTGACACTGGTCTCTGATTTTCTCTCTCTCTCTCTCTCTCTCTCACACACACACACACACAGACACATGGAGAGAGAGAGAGAGAGAGAGAGAGAGAGAGAGAGAGAGACTCAATCACACATATTTATTTACAAACACAATGCATAGGCCTACACATTTCTAAAGATTTAGACCCACATACACAAACTCATGCCTGTGAGCCAGCTAGTTGATATTATTCTGCAACTATTCTGTGTGTGTGTGTGTTTGAGGAGAGTGGAGATATATAGCCTGCTACTGCAAATTGCCCAGAGACATTTTGTAAAATGTCTTTATCTATTTGGAATTAATTCGTTTTTTAAGTGCATGTTCATTATGTTTACGATTACGAAGACTAAAATTCTCGGCAGAATTTGTCTCAGAACATCCCAGTGCGGCCCAAAGGCCTACATGCATCCCTCTTCAAGAATCATCCCGTCCGTTTACATTTTCGACCTCGCTCCCTGTGGATGCTGGTTTTGTAGTCTTAGCAGCTCAAACAGGCAGACCCCGCATTCTCCAGTTCGTCACAGAAGCGATTTGTGACAAGAAAATACGTAGGCTAATGTGAAAGACATACACTGTCATGAGTAGGCTACAAAAAGAGGTAAGCTGCCTAAAAAGGTTGCATCGCATTTCACTCAGATCACAGACCCTTTCAATGTGGATTGGGTTTCTCATCCGTGTTTACATAGCGGCTGCAGGAAAAAAGAGACGTTGATTGCGCTGTTTTATTTGCTTCCGTTTAATGGGATTGTCAACTTTTACGGCTAGAATAAAATAGAGATGCGAAGGCTCACTCGTGTCTTTATTCTTCAATGCCTCTTAGTGCTGTGTAAGCACACACACCCTCTTGATTTTTGTTTACTTATAGTTTCCTCTTGACTCTTTTCTTGACGAACTGACTGCTGCTTTTTTTTAAACAAACTGACCAGGACAGACAAACCAGGAAACGGAGCGACCCACAGTCTCCTTTCAGAAACACGTCAAATAAGTCTTTTGTTGTCGTGGTCCCTGTAAACCACTGTAATTTGTGGTCGACGGCGTGGTGGAGAGGAACTTGACAGACGAGGAAGGATTCTCTGGCTTTATGGGGCGCTAGAGTAAGCGGGAGTGTCTGAGGCCTTGGGCTCAAGACATTTCCTGAGCGTCTCTCTCGTGTCTAGTAAGAGTTGTATCTTCAGGTCAAGGGCACACGTTTGGTTAAAATGTGCTTGACATTTTAAAGACCCTCTATTTGTGTTTCTTTACTCAGAGGGGAATAAAGCATATTGAGCCTGTCGTGTGTCTTTACAAAAATAACTGCAGTTATGGGAGTAGTGCAAATTGCAATGCAGTACAATGCAGTTTGATGTCCAAAATACTGCAAATACTACAGTAAAGTGCTGTAGGCTACAATGCAGTTGCAATGCAATGCCAAATTGTTTTATTCTTCCATATGAACGGCAAGGAATTCCTCAAAAACAGTTTTGACACTCAAAACAACTACAGTGAATTTGGCATGGATTTTCTCAGAGGGGAACAAGTCTGTTGACATTTAAGTCTGAATTTGCTCAAGATACCTCATTTCTTCATTGTGTTATGGTTTGGCTACATACAAACAATACAATGTTATTCCAAAAAAAAACAGGGCTACTTCTTGCTACTTTACACTCCAAATCGTGGGAACTTGCTGGAGCCGAGAATGTAAAATGGCAACTTTGCTAGTTAGAGATATTATTCTCCTCAGGTCACAACCTCCCAGCCTCTGTCCTGCTGTGAGGGCTTGTGAGCTTTGTCGGCTGGAGAGGGATAGTAGTGGTGGTGCTGATGGGGGGGGGGGGGCAGGTGGTTGGATGTAGTAAAGTTTTTTGTTTTTTTTTGGGGGGGGGGGTTGGGAGTCTGGTGGGTCACTAATGTCTGGGGCGGGGTGGAGACATGTTGGAGATTTACTAGGGCATTCACCCAGAAAACTCACACTGTGATCTTACATAGGGTGCTATTTGGCCTTTATGTTAACTGCCCCCCCCCCCACACTAATTCAATCGTTGACTTAAGTAATATATTGCTATATTGAAGCTATATTGAAGCTATATTGAATGGATATTTTCTCGTTTTAAGTGTTATAATCAGGGAGTGTCTTTGTGTTTTATTGTTGATAACAAACTGAACTTAATTACAGAACTCTTTTACTAAACTCTTACAAAGGAACTCATTGATTGTGCAGTAGTTTCTTTGTTTTGTTCGCTGCTGTAAACTTTAACATACTGAACTCTACCACAGATCAACACCAATGGCTTCGTGGCCCTGGCAGAGGTCCCAGAGGAGTCAGAGTACCTGGGCCAGATGCCGGCGGCCTTCGGCGTGCTGGCAGCCCTCCTAGGGGACCTGGACACCAGCGACGGCGTCGGTAAGGTGTACTACCGGCAGGACAGCAGCCCGTCCGTGCTGCTGCGCGCGGCCGAGCACATCGGCCAGGCGTTCCCTGCCGACGACGAGGTGGAGCCCAAGCACGTGGTCATCGTCACCTGGGAGAACGTGGTGGCGCAGGGTGTTCCTGGCCGAGGGGACGGAATTGAGTCCAATGTAAGGGCCACACATACTCAACACACATGACCCCACACATACACCCAACACACATGACCCCACACATACACCCAACACACATAATCCACACACACACCTAACACACATACCCCCAAACCCAACATACAAAACACACACACCTAACGCACATATCTCATTCACACACACCTCAACACATAGAAGCTCTAGTCTGTATCTTTTAACTGCGAAGAAAATACTTTTTATTTTGCAGATTTTCTGTAGAAGCTTTTTCCTCTGTGTGCATTTTAACTGAAGTGTAGATACTTAGATAATCTATACACCTTCAACTACAGGGCATGAACAAGTTTTTTACTTTTTACAAATTCAAACTCCAAGATATAAACTTTTTTTTGTCTGAGACACACATACTGTGTAGTCAATGTCAAAGCATCTGTTTCGTTGCAGCATAAGCACTGATAAAATGTTTACTCTCTCACGCCACTGTAAGTCACTGTCAGGATAAGCTGGTGTTTGCCGTCGTGGCAAAAGGTGGTATTAGCTTTACTGTCAAGTGGGCCACCTGCAGTGGAGAAGGTGGGCCAGCTCTCAAGAGCTTTAACGAGATCCTGTCTCATGAATATTTCTTTGAAAGCCCCCAAAAGGCTTTTATCTAAATTGACTTAGAGCGCTTTTGTGAAGGCAGCAGGCATTTGTTTATCTCTGTGTGTGATTTAAAGTTTGTGAAATGCATAGTCGTGCCAGAGACACAGTGCCTGCCATATGGTTCTGGTCAAAGAATAATGGAAGACCAGTAAACACACTGTAGATGGCTCCTTTTAGCTGACTTAAGAGTCCTTATTTCTCTTTATTTACACAAGATACATCATTCTTTGTACTTTTCAAGTGTTTCCAATGACTTTACATCCTAATAACTACCCTACTCCAAGGTCTGTTTCTTAAAACATACCCTAATGTATAATACACGGTAATGATCGGTTTATTAAGTAGCCTACATGGCATATGAAAGCACACTCTAATCTAAACTTTAGTAAGTAGACCATCCTGTTAGTCAAGATTATAAAAAAAACAAATGGTCGATCATATCATTTCCCATTTGTTTGTTAGTCTATGTGCTATTGGGATTGGAAGGAACCCAGACGCTTTGCTGTAATCACAGTGCCATAAGTCTAAGGATATGTGAGGACTTATAAACAAACTGTATAGATCCTATCGCCAAACCACAGTCCGAAACCCCTCCTTTAAACAAACAAACTTCAACACGTAGCCTATGTAAAAAAAAAAAAAAAAACCCTCTGTCTGCATCCTTAGCAGAGGAACACGTTCCAGCTGGTGGTGGCCTCCATGGAGTCGGCCTCCTACGCTATCCTGCTATACCCGCAAGACGGCCTGCAGTTCCACTCCACAACCATAGAGGGCGAGAGCAAGCCACTGGAGGTGGGCTTCAACCAGGGCCAGGTGGCCGGCTGGTTCTGGAACACCAATCAGGGCGATTACTACCGCGTCACCACTGACGACGAGGTGTCCATCCAGGAGTTGACCAAGTAAGTGCCCAACCGGTTCTTTTGGATTGTGGATGTTGAGACTATGATGTACGCTTCCAGTCATCTGTTTATGTTAGATCTATGCCCCCAAAGATATAGTTTCATAAGTCGAGTTGCTTTCTCTTATTTGAGACCAAAATGTGTGTGGTTGATAAGTTTAGGCACCAAAACAAGTTTACTGATATTTTGAAGTGTGTCATCTTTATAGCGAAAACAAACCTCTTCCCCACAAGTTCGTAATGTCCCTTTCCTTCCCTCTCTGCCTCACCCAGGAAGACGAACTCTGGCCGTCGCGGCGTGTGGGTCTACGAGATCGGCACCTCCCCCTTCTTCACCTCCATCCACTCGGGCGAGGTCGAACACCTGTCCCCCGAAGAGTCCGTCCCCGGTGTGCTGGTCCCCGACACCCCAGAGAGGGGGCCCCAGTACCCCCCCGTCAACCCTCCTTACGAGACCGTGACGGACGCATATGACGAGTACGATGACGAGGACGAGACCCCGGAGAGCCCCTTCCCCCCGGTGCCGCCCACCCGGGCGCAGCCCGTGTACCCGGTCCAGTTCCCCATGTACCCCGAGCCCACCGACTCCAAGCCCGTTTACCCAGAACCAAAGCAGCCGGAACCCCGCAGGCCCCAGGTGGTGGTGGTGGACGCAGATGACCTGGATGTGGATGGTGAGTCAGTCTGTCTCAAAACAAGCTAATGTGCAAACATGAATTCTGAATTGGATCCCATGAATCCTGAATTATGGCCCAGTCATCAGAAGGTCAATACTGGGTGGTGGGTTAACTCAATTATGCATGCAACAGTTGTGGTATATACTATATATATATATATATATATATATATATATATATATATATATATATATATATATATATATATATATATATATGTATTGTATATAAAGTATATATATTGTATACATATTGTATGACAGTATCAACATTTTCAAAAGGACCTTAGCATTAATTTAATGGTCATTAACTTTGGTTGATTAACTTTTGTAATTATCCTGGTATTACTGTGGATCAGAGAGACAGCTGTATTTTTTCCAGTCGTGCCAGTTCCATGCTGTTTGCTCATACGCCGTTTGTGCCCCTTCTCTGTCCCCCCCCCCCCCCCCATAGTGTTCTCCTACAACTATGAGACGTGTGCCAACAACTGGCAGAAGTGCTCCAGCTTCGCCGACTGCCGAGACTACTCCGGCGGGTACTGCTGCCACTGCCGGCCCGGTTACTATGGCGACGGCCGAGACTGCGTGGCCGAGGGTGAGGAACGCATAACCAAGCCGCTAACCATGCTGCCCCCCTCCTTAGTAGTCCATAATCCAGATTATTAAAGGACCACCCGTGGTATTCAATATGAGTGTAATTACAATGCAGCGTGTTTACAGACTGTGCGTGAAGGTGGGGAGGTGAGAGAACACATCTGATTGGAATTGCTAACAGGCTAACAGCTTTGCTCAAGTCAGCAGTAGATCATATATGCCAGAATACATTCAAACAACCACAAACCCACCATATGCCACAAGCACGGTAGCTAGGAATAACATTTATGACATTTGCTTTTGTTTATGTCTTGTGCAGTTGGAACTTTCCTATCTTTCCTGTTAAGATAGTAAAAGGTCATGCAACCTTGAATGTAGTGATGCATGTGTATACATTCTAGGAAGCCTAATCCACCATGTTCTAAAGGTTCTGTAGGGTAAATGACACATGTGTTTGTTTATAGTTGTTTATGTTTTGTTTGGTAGGAAGGTGGTCGGTTGCTCATAGGTTTTTTCCCCCTATAAAGTCACAGTAAAGACATATGTCAGTTTAATGAGCTTTTGTCGTCCCTTACAGGGGTGCTATTAACTCTGCTGGCATCCTTCCCAACAGAAAAAAAAAGTCAGAATGGAATTAGTAGTCAGCAGTAGAGTACATTAGACTCCATGGAAACCAGAAAACGTTCCGATTAAACACTCTAAAAGACTCTAAAAGCAAATAGTCAAATGCACTTAAACACCTGTGGTTAGTCATTCCTTTATTTTATTTCTCCATTTTTTATTCCTTCATCTCATCCCTCTCTTTTATGTCCCTCTTTCTCATCCCTCTCTTTTATACTTATGTCCCTCTTTCTCATCCCTCTGGTTTTAATCTCTCCTCCCTTCCTCCCTCCCTCCATCTCTCTCCCTCACCAGGCAAGCCGCAGAGGATGAACGGTAAAGTGACGGGCCGCGTGTTTGTCGGCGGCTCGCCATCGCCACTGGAGTTCGCCAGCAACGAGCTGCACTCGTACGTGGTGGCCAATGACGGACGGGCCTACGTGGCCATCAGCACCATCCCGGCCGGCCTGGGGCCCTCCCTGCAGCCGCTGGCCTCGCTCGGGGGCGCCATCGGATGGGCCTTTGCCCTCGAGCAGCCGGACTACGAGAACGGCTTCAGCCTCATCGGTAAGAGAGTCTTTTGTTTGTGTGTGTGTGTGTGTTTGTGTGTGTGTGTGAGAGAGAGAGATTTGCATGGGCCTTTGTCCTGAATCAGTCGGCCTATGAGAACCGTTATATGAGTAGCCTCACTGTGGAAGATGTTTAGATGTTTTGACTTGGTTGGTAATAGATAAGTGTGTGTGTAGCCAAGACCGACTCATGAGTCTTTTCGTGCATTTATGTGTATATGTGTGTGTGTGTGTGTGTGTGTGTGTGTGTGTGTGTTGGATGTCTGCTTTATTCCCTCCACTTTGTGTTTGCCTCCTTCCCTCGTTCTTAACCCTCCCTTCCTCAGGTGGCAGGTTCACGCGGCAGGCTGAGGTGACCTTCCACCCGGGCGGCGAGCGCCTGAGCATCACGCAGGTGTTCAAGGGCATCGACGAGCACGACCACCTGACCATCAGCACCCAGCTGGAGGGGCGCGTGCCCGAGGTGCCCCGCGGTGCCACCGTGCAGATCGAACCCTACAGCGAGATCTACCAGTACAGCCGCAATGGTGAGAGGCCAGAGGACTCTTTACTGTTGCTGTAATGGAAATGAAATAATATTAATATGTTACAGATATTTATATATTTGTAACAGGTAAATTATAGTTGTATGTGTAACGAATAACGGAAAATAAAATATTACACGAAAGTGTCAATTCTCAAAATGGACGAAGTCCAGATCATAGAAATAATAAGAAAGTTATAAAATAATGATAAAAAACATAGGTTTTGTGAAACAAAATGATGGTTAATTGATTCCCAAAAAGGTGAGGTCTAAATTGACAACAAATAAATCATTATGAAATGATTCTCCTATTACATCCTCCTATTACATCATATCAGCATGGGAAAGGTCAAAGGTTGACATGTTGGGGTCTTGTGACCTCCTAGGAGGTTCTGTTTCCCATCTGTTTGTCATCTGTGCTATGAGGAAGAGGTGAGATGATCTAAAAGCTGGGCCCATGAAGGTTCCAAATCATGCACGAAAGAGGCCTTCAGAGTCAATGAGCTTCTGGAAGAATAGGTGTTGAATGTCAGCCAGCAGGTCGAGATGTCGGCTTTAAAAGGCTGACCTTGTCACGGTCACCAAAGAGGTCGCTCTCCCATTGTGATGCTCTCAGTCCATAGCTCAATGGTCGCCCGGAGAAGTCTTTCTTTCCCCAGACACCTATTGTGTAAAATGTAGAAGTGTGAATTGTCTCTGATGGGTTTTTATTACACATATTTTCTATTACATATTTTCTGTACATTTATCCCCTCCTCCTCAAAGAATCTCCTCATGGTTGTGTTTTTCCCTGTATCAAACCTTTTTCAGGGACTTTTCAGTTTAAACGTCTTTGTTTGTTTTATGAATCTATGTCCTTGTTTTAACGTCCTATTATTTGTTTCCATCCTCTATCCCTCTCTCTTCCCTCCATCCTCTATCTTACCTCCATCCCTCTCTTCACTCCATCCTCTCTCTTCCCTCCATCCTCTATCTTACCTCCATCCCTCTCTTCACTCCATCCTCTCTCTTCCCTCCATCCTCTCTCTTACCTCCATCCCTCTCTTCCCTCCATCCCTCTCTTCACTCCATCCTCTCTCTTCCCTCCATCCCTCTCTCTTCACTCCATCCTCTCTCTTCCCTCCATCCCTCTCTCTTCCCTCCATCCTCTCTCCATCCCTCCATCCCTCTCTCTTCACTCCATCCTCTCTCCATCCCTCCATCCCTCTCCTCCAGTCATCACGTCGTCCTCGCGGCGCGACTACACGGTGAGCCTGGCCGAGGGCGGCATCCAGACGCTGAGCTACAGCTGGCGCCAGACCATCAGCTTCGAGAGCTGCCAGCACGACGCGGGCACGCGCCCGCCGACCCCCTCCTCACAGCAGCTCACCGTCGACCAGGTGTTCGTTATGTACGATGCCGCCAACCAGCTCATCCGCTACGCCATGAGCAACAAGATCGGCTCCATCCACAGTGAGTCACCTCGCCCCCCATCGTCCTCTATGACTAGGTCAGGTCCATCCACAGTGAGTCACCTCTCCCCCCGTCGTCCTCTATGACTAGGTCAGGTCCATCCACAGTGAGCCACCTCTCCCCCCGTCGTCCTCTATGACTAGGTCAGGTCCATTCACAGTGAGCCACCTCTCCCTCAGGTTTCTTCTATGCGGTTGGACTCTGAATAGTAACTAGGTCAGATCCATCCACTGTGAGTCAGTAGGTGGGTTTACAAGGACAACAAGGTTTTTGTCACTCCAATTAAGAAAAATCTGTGCCATCTGTTTACATGGGGTATGTTCTATTCCGATCAGGTGCTTTTCAAGCGCTCTAGAATCTTTGATCGGAATAGCCGTTGCTGATTGACCGTATACATGGCTGTTCAATCGGTCAGTTGTCTTCTATCCGGTTGGACTCTTTATCCACTGGGACTCAGTGAGTTCTGCTCTTTTCAGACTCAAAATAGTAACGAGATCGGATGTGTTGGCAGTGAAAAGCCCCAGTGTGGGTATTCCTGTCTGTTCCGCATGGGTTCCATCCGTTTAATTCAGTGTGACTCTGTTCAGCTCGAGTCGGCCAAATTAAGCCACAACCCATAGCTCAGTTTGTTTCAACTGATTTCAGTCCAGTGTATTGACATCCACCCAAGTTGGTTTAATATTGCAACTATTGCAATTACCACGTTTGCTCGCGGACCTCTTGAGATAGCTTGCGGACCCTACCAGTGGTCCCCGGACCACACTTTGAGAAACACTGCTCTATGTACAGTAGTTAGTACATTTTATGTCGCTCGGGGTAAGAGCATCAGCTAAAAGGCGAGAGCTGTAAGAGAGTGAGGCGATGACTCTGAGGCTGTGTGTGTCCGTGGCTGGGATACAGATTAAAAAGACTCGCTCGTAATGCGTGGAGCAGCATTCCGTTAGAGTCCAGATGAACAGCAGGCGGGGACTGTTTGGGGTCTTATGCCTTCCGTGAACTTTGACCTCTGCATGAGGTCTCCTAGGTTACGAGGGGTCAGTAAGGGCCAGTGCCGCCAGATCGCACACGGTTTTTACACTGGAGGTGTGTGTGTATGTGTGTGTACAAGAGGTAATGAATGTGCGTTACTAACCAGCATTGGGTAAATGAGTGATGCAGGAACTAGCCATCAGTGAAGCATTGAAGTGTGTGAGTTAGTGGTCAAGAGAGTGAAAATGTGTGGGACTTAATGGGCAGCATTGTTTGAGTGTTTAAGTTGGTGGGTGAGTGAAATCTATGCATGCGTCTGTGCATGTGTGTGTGTGTGTGTGTGCTCAGAATAGGTAGGGGGTGCACATGTGAGTGACTGTGCGCACATGGGTATGTGTGTGTGTGTGTGTGTGTGTGTGTGTTTATGTGTGTGTGTGTGTGTGTGTGACATCTGTACAGAGTTTCCTGTAAGCTTCTCCGGAGGGGAGCGGACTTCAAACGGCTGCCAGCATTAAAGCAGCTGCTCTGTGCTGTTTATGAAGGGGGTAGACTCCACTGAGCTGTGTTTAGCCAAACTCCAGAGACCTGGTGTCTGAAAGTCTCTCATCTTTTGGAGCACAGCCTGTCCAAAGACAAATCACCACAATTGAGACAAAACGTTCTTTTGTCACTTGCTATGTGTATACTTTGTGACGGTGTGAGGCATTCTGTTAAAAGAAAATAAAATGTGAATGAAGTATTCATGTAATGTAAGCTTAGACCCAGTAGTAGTGCTACAGTGGGCCTATTTGACAGTCCAGTTTCATCATATTTAAGCACTGTCACATGATAAAATGGCCCTTTTAGGTGCACCATTCTAGTTCTTGGTTCCCCTTATCATTAGATACAAACACTGTAACTTTGAAATGAAAATGACTTGGCAGAAGTTGTTAGAGTCAGGAGATAATGGCTTCAAGGACACATAGACACACACACACACATTTGGTAAACCATGACTATGAGTTGTGTTCACTTAAAAATCAGACTTCCTATGGGTACTTTTCATTTTCTACTTTCGTACTTTCTTAAGTTTCCATGTAAATTTGAATACTGAACTTCAAAACTATTCTTTACAGTCAGATGGTAAGACAGCCAAGCTCATCCACTCCCCCAGACAGCCTGTCCCATAGGTGTTGCATTGTTTGTACTGTGACTGACGTGTGGTTGCTGGTTGTTTCAGGTGAGACGGTGGAGAACCCTTGCTTCACTGGCAGACACGGCTGTGATACCAACGCCATGTGCCGACCCGGCGAGGGAACCCAGTTCACTTGCGAGTGTGCCAGCGGTTTCACCGGAGACGGACGCGCCTGTTATGGTATGGCTACCTCCAGTGTTTGTGTTTGGTGGTAATGGTTATGTTTGTTTGTTAGTGAGTGTGTTTGTAAGTATGTGTTTGAGATTTGCGTGTGTGTGTGTGTGTGTGTGTGTGTGTGTGTCTGTGTCTGTGTGTGTGTCTGTGTCTGTGTCTGTGTCTGTGTCTGTGTGTGTGTGTGTGTGAGAGAGAGAGTGTGTGTGTGTCTATGAGATTTGCGTGTTTGTGTGAACATTCTTCCTCCTGGTCCTAAATTGGTGAGCATAGCAGCTGTTTGCTACTTCTTCTGTGTAGGTTGTTATTGAAGTGTGGAAGTGCCCATTAAAACACACAGGACCTGACATCATGCATATCCCCCTGCAGTTTCCTCAGAAATGAGTGTGCCAGAACTGTGTGTGTGTGTATGTGTGTGTGTGTGTGTGTGTGTGTGTGTGTGTGTGTGATTCAGAGCTGAACTAAGTAACTCCACAAGCCACAATTCCATTCCATAATATGTCCATCACAATCCAACATAATTCTACAATTACAGTTCATATATCTGTAATAATCCCTACTATCACATTTCGTATCTCCCTCATAATCCAACATAATGCCAACAAGTTGTTCAAACACGCTACTTTAATACTAATGTACTGATCCTGTGAGGTTCCCCAATCCCCTGGTGTTTTTGCACCTGGTCTTGTTTCTATTGGCAGCCAATCTACATTCTGTATGCACTGTCTTGTCCATTGGCGCCCAGAGATGCTTGGTTTGTGTGTTTAAGCAGGACGTGAGCTTCCCCCCCCCTAACACACTAATCGAATCGAAGACATGAGAGAATTCCTCGGATGCAGGAAAACGAAATTCCTCGGCTACAGGAGCCGCAGAGGGAAAGGATGTCCTAG
This sequence comes from Alosa pseudoharengus, assembly GCF_046254945.1. Classification (NCBI taxonomy): domain Eukaryota; kingdom Metazoa; phylum Chordata; class Actinopteri; order Clupeiformes; family Clupeidae; genus Alosa; species Alosa pseudoharengus. The sequence goes on along the minus strand of NW_027468564.1, from coordinate 42,453,489 downwards.
TCCAAACATCCATCGGAGAGAGGGTGTTGGCCGGGTAGTGTTTTGGGAAGACTGTAGTCGGACACGGGTTCAGGGGGAGACAGAGAGATGCTGGGGTTGGGTTGGGTTGGGTTTGGGGGTCTTCTTCCTGCACAACCAGAGGTTTTGTTTTCAGGGACAGGGGGATAGTAACTTCCTGTAAGGGATCTAGAGAGTCGTTAATGCAAAGCAAATGTGTGTGTGTGAGAGAGAAAGAGAGAGATAGAGAGAGAGAGAGAGAGAGAGAGAGAGAGAGAGAGAGAGAGAGAGAGAGAAAGAGAGGAAAAGAAAACATTTCATCATGGTATCTGTTTATATGAGAGAGAAAGAAAGAAGTAATGGTCATCTACCACAAGAAAAGGAGAGGTGATCATGAGGAGATAGAGGAGGAAAAAGGACAAAGGGAAGAGTGAAAGAGAGGAGGAGAAAGAGAGTTTTGATCATGAGATGTAGAATGATGAAAAGACCCTGTGTCTTCTGGTCTAATCATGGTGCCTGCTGGCTGTGAGCTGTGGTTGGTGGACGATTGGCTATTGTACACGAGGAGATAATATCACTTTTTGATTTCCTTTTCTTTCTCTTCTTCTTCTTGGGAGCAGGGCAGGGGGAGTCAGAATGTTCAAAGGAGCCCTCGATTTCTAATCTTCAAGAACAGTGTAGTTTCTCCCTCATTTGGAGTCTTTAGCGTTTCCTGCTCTGAAGATGAATAGGAAATATCTCTGCTCCTTGTTCAGAGCTCCTTTAGACTTGCGATGTGATGGCAAACAAACACATACAACTCTCTTATATCTAATGATTTGATATTTCATATCTGTCTCTTTTCTCCATCTTTCATCTCTCTATCTCTCTCTCTCTCTCTTTCTGTCCCCCTCTCTCTCCCTCTATCCTGTAGACATTGATGAGTGCAGGGAAACTCCTCAGATCTGCGGCCGTCACGCTATCTGCAGCAATCAGCCCGGAACATTCCGCTGTGAGTGCATGGACGGCTTTCAGTTTGCCAGTGATGGAAGGACCTGTGTTGGTACGTACTGTGTAATCAACGCTTAACAGTTAACACTGTGTGTTTGTGTGAGTGAGTAACTGAGAGAGAGAGAGAGAGAGAGAGAGAGGGGATATGTTTGCCATATATTGTATTCCATGTATTCTAGTAAACCTTATGTTTGAATGTTTTGCTTTGGCAATTGAGAGAGAGATAGAGAGAGAAGAGAGAGAGAGAGAGATACAGGAATCTGTCAGTATGTATGTTTCTGTTTTGTGTTGAACACAGATAAGAGCAGCGTATATCTCACTGACCATTCTGCGTTTTCCTCTATCTGGATTGTCTCTGCAACTCGTTTCTACTCCTTCTCTTTCCAACTCCCTCTCCTTCTCTTGCCCTCTAAATACACTCCTCTCTGCACTCCTCCTTCTCTCTTCTCTCTATCCCTCTCTTTCTCTAACTCCTCTCTCACGTTTCTTCTTCTCTTTCCCTGTCCCTCTTCATCCTCCCTCACTCCAACTCTCTCCATGTCCATCTCTTTCTCTTTCATTACACCCCTTCCCTCTCTCCCTCTCTTCATCCCCTCATCTCTCTCATTCCCTCTCTCTCTCTCTCTCTCCCCACACATCTCTCTTTCTCTTTGTGCCTTTATATCTCTCTGTCTCGTTCTCTCTTCCTCTCTCCTCCATCTCTCTCTCTCCACCTCCATCTCTCTCTCTCCTCCCTCTGTCATCCATCTCTCCATCATCTCTCTCTCTCTCTGCCTGTATGTAGAGGTGGAGCGGGCGGTGAATCACTGTCTGCGTGGTTCCCATGACTGTGACCTGGCTGAGAGGGCGCGCTGCAGCTACAGCGGCGGATCCAACTACATCTGCTCCTGCCTGCCTGGTTACCAAGGAGACGGACGGTCCTGCAGGGGTCAGTCTGTGTGTGTGTGTGTGTGTGTGTGTGTGTGTGTGTGTGTGTGTGTCTGTGTGTGTGTGTGTGTGTGTGTGTGTGTGTGTATGTGTGTGTGTGTGTGTGTGTGTGTGTGTGTGTGTGTGTGTCAGTGTGTGTGTGTGTGTGTGTGTGTGTGTGTGTGTCTGTGTGTGTGTGTGTGTGTGTGTGTGTATGTATGTGTGTGTGTGTGTGTGTGTGTGTTTGTGTGTGTGTGTGTGTGTGTCTGTGTGTGTGTGTGTGTGTGTGTGTGTGTGTTTAAGAGAGACAGAAAGACAGAGTGTGTGTTTGTGGAGAGACAAGCATGCCGTGTGTGTATAATGTAGGCCTATGTTTGCATGCCAGAGAGATAGGATAAGTGCCTGGGTCTGTGTTTGTCTACTTTGTCTACTTTGTGTGTCTACTGTGTGTCATTGTGTGTGCGCGTGTGTGTGTGTGTGTGTGTGTGTGTGTGTGTGTGTATGTGTGTGTGTGTACCTTAACAAGAGAGGGTAAATGAGAGTGTGTGTATAAGTGACTCTGCATGAGAGAAACCATATGCACGTGAGGGTCTCTCTGTCCCCCCTATCATTGGGTCGCCCAGAGAGAGAAAACACCAGGCCTCCCGCTCCGATACTCCGGGGTCGCGGGGTCATGTTGACGTTTCGCCCTGAGATCGGCCTTACGGATGTTTGCTCAGGATGCAGGGACGAGCGCAGAGAGCGAACACAGTGACCCGCAGCCTAAAGAACCTATATAACATAAAACAACCTACATTTTATGAGCATACAATACAAGCTCATTTACCCTCATATTTATAGCAGACAGCACATAGGATCATTGTTCTTCCCCTGTCCTCCTTAGCTCTCTTCATTATTCATTTCCTCACAAACACACATACTCTCTCTCGCGTACGCGTGCTGTCTCTCTCTCTCTCTCTCTCTCTCACACACACACACACACACACACACACACACACACACACACACACACACACACACACACACACACACACACACACACACACACAGACACACAAAAAAACATAGACAGACTCACACACACACACACTCACTCGCACACGCACATGAGCACACACACACACACAAACACACACACACTCACAAAATAACATACAGTAGACAGACAGACTCACACACACTCACTCACTCACACATGCACACACACACACACACACACACACACACACACACACACACACACACACACACACACACACACACACACACACACTCAGGAAATGCCAGAGGATTTGATATCTATAGGATGTGCTGTGTAAGGCCAGAGGGATATGTTATATATCTTCCCATGAGCAGACAGAGGTTGCTGTGTGAATCAGAACAGGGTTTTTACATGTCCTTTAGGAAATCATTCATCACTTTACTGCGGATTCTTTATGAGGGTTGGTCTCCGCATACACCCACATGCACAGATACACACACGTACGCACAGATACACTCTTCCTCTCCGACACAGAGAGATACATCAGAGTCCCCACTCCCCCATATAAACACACACACAATCACTTTCCACATACCAACCTCTCTCTTATACACAAACACACATACACACACACACACACACACACATACACACACACACACACACACACACACACACTGATATCCCATATGCACATAATCTCTCTCTCTTTCTCTCTCTCTCTCACACACACACTGATACCCCATATGCACATAATCTCTCTCTCTCTCTCTCTCTCTCTCTCTCTCTCTCTCTCTCACACACACACACACACTGGATTCCCTCCGGTGAGGAATTGGTCTCACTGAGAACAGGAACCCCCCCCCCCCCCACACACACACACACACAAAATGACTTTCTACATACCAACCTTTCTCTATACACACACACACACACACACACACAGACACACACACACACTCACCCAGTCCGCAGCATCAGCCTCAGACCCCTCCATTATCCTGTCCTCTTCTCCGTCTCTACCTCTTTCACCCCCTCCTCTCCTCCTCTCTTCCTCTCCTCCTTCCGTCTCTCCTCCTCTCCTCCCCCCTCTCTTTTATCCCCGCCGCCCCACACTTTCCCTGCTTTTTCAAACACACAGATTCCATCCAATGATGATGATGATGATGATGATGATGATGATGACCACATTATAACAAAACCCTCATAAATCGTCCAGTTAGCATCTGCAGTGTGTCCACTCCCTTGTCCCAGAGCCCACACTTCATCAGAACTAGTTCCAGCGTTATCATTTTTTTTGCTATTAGTGTCCATTTTGTTTGCTAAACACAGAGAATGTAGCATGCTCACGCCACAACATATTCCCCTCTCTCAGATTAGTGTCTCACAGCTGTTTATGACATGATATAAAGAGACGACATGCTGCTTTTCACAAAACCTCATTATGGTAACGTAAACGTAAGACGTAATGCAATGTAACGTAAGACCCTTCAGCTAAACAAGAACTGGAGAGAGGATTAAAATGCGTCCATTTGTGGGCCACAACCAGGCGTGCATTGCCCAAAACCATAGTTGCTAACCTGTTAGTTAATTAGTTAGTTAGTTAGTTGCTAACCTGTTAGTTAGTTAGTTAGTTAGTTGCTAACCTGTTACCAACTTAGTTGGTTGGCAATGGGAAATTGCATTAACTAACTAAGGTTTTTGCGGCTGCAGCTAATGATCATTTTCATAGTTGATTAGTCTGTCGATTAATTTTGTTGATTGATTGTTTAGTTCCGAAAACATCTGAAAATGGTGCAAAAATAATGTTGATCAGTGTTTCCCAAAGACCAAAGATTATGCCTTGAAATGCCTTGTTTATCTAGTTAGCTGTCATAGAAGAGTACGGAGCCCTAGAGGTGTCATTGCAAGGTATTTTTTGGTATATATCCAGAAATTGTGGGCTCATTTGACTAAATTGTGCTCTCAATTTAGTAAATCGTGCTCACGATTTAGTAAAACGTGCGCACAATTTAGTCAATTGTGCACATGATTTAGTAAATTGTGCGCACGTTTTACTAAATAATGCGCTCATTTTACTAAATTGTGCTCTCATTTTAATTGTTGTAAAGTGAGCGCACAATTTAGTAAATGTGCAAACAATATAATAAAATGTGCGCACAATTTACTAAATCGTGCGCACGTTTTACTAAATTGAGAGCACAATTTAGTAAAATGAGCGCACTATTTAGTAAAATGTGCGCACAATTTACTAAATCGTGCGCACGTTTTACTAAATTGAGAGCACAATTTAGTAAAATGAGCGCACTATTTAGTAAAACGTGCGCACAATTTACTAAATCGTGTGCACGTTTTACTAAATCGTGTGCACGTCTTACTAAATCCTGTGCACGATTTACTAAATTGAGAGCACAATTTAGTAAAACGTGTGCACGATTTAGTAAAATGAGCGCACGTTCTCTCGATACACAAAAATATCTTGCAATGACACCTCTTGGGCTCCGTAGTATATAAAGTTGAAAATGTTCAAGATTAAGAAGCTGCAACACTCTTAAAACGAATGTGTTGAAAACAACACAACTTGCGTTGTTTTTAACACATCTCTGTGCCAGATAGGGACAACACAGTTTGTGATTTTGTAGTTGTGTTGCGTTGCGTTGCGTTGTGTTGCGTTGCGTTGTGTTGTGTTGCGTTGTAGTGTTGGTTTCCTCTCCCACTCCCACTTCCTGTCTGTCATCTCATAATATAGGTTTGCAACACTGACTTATTCATTTTCTGAATGTTCTCTGCTGAAATATTCAGATATCGATGAATGCCAGCCAGGCCGTTGCCACAGAGACGCAATCTGCTACAACACCCAGGGTTCATACACCTGCCAGTGCCGTCCAGGTTTCTATGGCGATGGCTTCCAGTGCACAACCGAATCAGGTAAGTCTCCAGCACTCGGTGTGTGTGTGTGTGTCTGTGTGAGAAGGAGAGAGGGAGAGAGAGAGAGAAGAGAAAGTCAGAGGAGAAGATAGAAAAATGCCCTGTGTTTTTAGAGTAGAACCATATGATAGGAAGACCACACCAAAAAAGAAAAAGATCTAAGAACAAGAAGGGGGGAGTAGAAAGAGGGAGAGAGGGATAAAAGAAAGAGAGTGAGGGAGAGTGATATGGGTATGAAAGAAATGGATAAAGAGAGAGAGAGAGAGAGAGAGAGAGAGAGAGAGAGAGAGAGGAATGAAAGAGATGCAGGGAGCAGCTGTGAGCAGGTTTGGTTACCCCCCCCCCCCCATAGAGAGAAATGTCCACACCACAGAGAAACACCGTCACACACACACACACACACACACACACATCCCACTCTGCTAAAGTAATACGCCTCCATCTGGCCACAGGAGCCAGAGTGCACAGGAACAGAATTATATTCAGTACTATTAAATACTTATAGACATTATATACTGAACACAGATGTAGATATATACAGGAGCACAGATATCACATACAGGGAGAAGAACACACACAGAAGTTGTATGCTGGACAGGGACACAGATATTATATACTGAGATTGGTGCACTGTGAAAGAACGATTCTGAAACAGGATGAGTATAACACAGTGCAGACCTCTCTCTTCCCATCACTGTCCTCTCCCACGTCCTGTGTAGAGAGAGATCAATAAAAAGAGAGGGAGAGGAGGAGAGAAAGAGCGAAAAATGGCACAGTGTAGTGAACCCCTGAGTAAAAAAAGCGAGGGATTGATAAAGAGATGTCACTCTCTCTCTCCAGCTCTCTCCACTCCTCCAACTGCCCCACTGTCCACCCATACTCTCAGTCCACTCCTCCAACTGCCCCACTGTCCACCCATACTCTCAGTCCACTCCTCCAACTGCCCCACTGTCCACCCATACTCTCAGTCCACTCCTCTAACTGCCCCACTGTCCACTCCCTCAGCTCAGCACAGGAAACAAATACATCCAAACCCCCTGTATAAACTATCATCTCTTTGTTAGATTATGTAACCATGTTGGGGCCGTGTTAAACAAAGCCTCTGTCATATGCCCGTACAAATAGTTTACAATGTGTAGAGGTTTACATGAGCTCAGTGGTCACCTGACCAATGATTTGTCCTCTGTTAGGACATAGCGATGACAGGCTCATGGCTAGAGTGTAATTTGTAGCAGTCAGAGAAACAGGCGATCTGGATGAGAAGGAGTGTGTGTGTGTGGGGGGGGGGAGTTCCACATTGCTCTGTATGCCAGTAAGAGGAGTGTAACTAACTGTGTTAAACTAGAGAATGTCACACATACACACACAGACATGCACACACACACACACACACACACACACACACACACACACACACACACACACACAGACAAACAACACATGCGCGCAAACACACACACACACACACACACACACACACACACACACACACACACAAACACACTCACACACAAACACACATATCACAAACGTGCGGCTGATCAATTGACACCAGAGTGAAGGAACAGGTTTTTTATCACAGCGTGGTTTGCGCTGGAATGTGAACTTTTGGCCCTGGTGTTACTAAGGCCATGTTGAATCAGCTTGAGGTGGAGTATCCCTCTGATGAAAAGAAAGAAAGAAAGAAAGAATGAATGAAAGGAGAGAGAAAAGGAAGAAAGGAGAGGAAGACTGAAAATAAAGAGGAAGAGAGACAGAGGAAGAGGAAGACAGAGGAAGAAAAAGACAAAAAACAAATTGAAGCGTGGCTGAATAAACACTTACTCATTGCATACTTAATTGCAGTTCAGTCATTACTGGGGCTTGAACAGGTATGGAGTTGATCTCTCATAGTATGCAGTATGTATACTGTTTCATCTCCTCCTCCTGGCCATGCTTAAATCCCATAAAGCACACTAATGAAACCAAAATAGTGCAGTACACATTCTAACCAGTACAATGAGGATGTGGCACAGTTCGGGGACCAAAGGTGTGTCCATTGAGCACAATAAGAGCCTTATTTAATTAAGCACTCTATTGATATGGGATCACAGCTGCTCCTATTTCGACAGTGCATCAGAGGAAGTGCTTTAGGGACTCCTAGATGTCTAGGCGTCCCTGAAGCTCTTGCTGTCCTCCACAAAACATCCGTCCCTCCACCCACGCAGTCAACCACATGGACCCTGCTGTCTCCTCTCCTGTTCTGTACTCTCTTTTTTCTCTTCTATCTCTTTCCACACCACTCTCTCTCTCTCTCTCTCTCTCTCTCTCTCTCTCTCTCTCTCTCTCTCTCTCAGAGGGTCTAATTTGAGGCCAGGTGTCCCCTCTGTGACGGTGGCTTAATTAAAGTGTGCCTTGACTCAGCCATATTTCATGCCCCCTTTTTTACAACCTCAGAAACACAGAGGCATCATTTGTGTTCCTGGGTCAGGATGTGCTGTAGGGCCAGCATTTGAGGTGTTCTCTTTCAGTGAGCGTTTCTCTGACTCTTATGCTTTTTTTTTAACTGTATGCTGCTTTGTCACCTTTCCCTTGACCTTTGTCATCTGTTTTAAATCCTCCTCTTCTTCTTCTTCCTATTCCTCTTCTTCTTCCCTTTTGTGTTTTTCTTCTTTTTCTCCTTCTTCTTCTTGTAGTGCTTCTACTTCTTCTTTTTCTCCTTCTTCTTCTTGTAGTGCTTCTACTTCTTCTTTTTCTCCTTCTTCTTCTTGTAGTGCTTCTACTTCTTCTTTTTCTCCTTCTTCTTCTTGTAGTGCTTCTACTTCTTCTTTTTCTCCTTCTTCTTCTTGTAGTGCTTCTACTTCTTCTTTTTCTCCTTCTTCTTCTTGTAGTGCTTCTACTTCTTCTTTTTCTCCTTCTTCTTCTTGTAGTGCTTCTACTTCTTCTTTTTCTCCTTCTTCTTCTTGTAGTGCTTCTACTTCTTCTTTTTCTCCTTCTTCTTCTTGTAGTGCTTCTACTTCTTCTTTTTCTCCTTCTTCTTCTTGTAGTGCTTCTACTTCTTCTTTTTCTCCTTCTTCTTCTTGTAGTGCTTCTACTTCTTCTTTTTCTCCTTCTTCTTCTTGTAGTGCTTCTACTTCTTCTTTTTCTCCTTCTTCTTCTTGTAGTGCTTCTACTTCTTCTTTTTCTCCTTCTTCTTCTTGTAGTGCTTCTACTTCTTCTTTTTCTCCTTCTTCTTCTTGTAGTGCTTCTACTTCTTCTTTTTCTCCTTCTTCTTCTTGTAGTGCTTCTACTTCTTCTTTTTCTCCTTCTTCTTCTTGTAGTGCTTCTACTTCTTCTTTTTCTCCTTCTTCTTCTTGTAGTGCTTCTACTTCTTCTTTTTCTCCTTCTTCTTCTTGTAGTGCTTCTACTTCTTCTTTTTCTCCTTCTTCTTCTTGTAGTGCTTCTACTTCTTCTTTTTCTCCTTCTTCTTCTTGTAGTGCTTCTACTTCTTCTTTTTCTCCTTCTTCTTCTTGTAGTGCTTCTACTTCTTCTTTTTCTCCTTCTTCTTCTTGTAGTGCTTCTACTTCTTCTTTTTCTCCTTCTTCTTCTTGTAGTGCTTCTACTTCTTCTTTTTCTTCTTCTTATTTTCTTCTTCTTTTGTCATTTTCTTCTTTTTTCTTCTTCCTCTTCTACTTCTTCTTCTCTCTGACCACGTTCTCCACGGTCTCCTTCCCCTCTGGCCTCGTCGTCGTCTGTCCTTGTTAACAGACAGCTTCTGTCTCCGTGTCTGTGTCCTCTGTCGTCTGTCCTTGTTAACAGACAGCTTCTGTCTCCGTGTCTGTGTCCTCTGTCGTCTGTCCTTGTTAACAGACAGCTTCTGTCTCCGTGTCTGTGTCCTCTGTCGTCTGTCCTTGTTAACAGACAGCTTCTGTCTCCGTGTCGCCCCTTCACCCCTCTGTTGTTTTATTTGTTTGTTTTGTGGTCGGACATCCTCAGCCAAAGGGCTCTTGTAGGTCTGCTCTGTGGTCTTAACAGACATACCTCCTGGATATCAACTCCCTCCCCCTCTTTCTCTCTCTGTCTTTCTTCTTCTTCTTCTTCTTCTTCTTCTTCTTCTTCTTCTTCTTCTTCTCTCTTTCTGCTCTCTCTCTTGCTGTCTTTTTCTCCATCTTTTCTCTCCTTTCTGTTTTTTTTTCCTCTGGCCCTCTCTCCTTCATTCATCTTCATTCATTCACTCTTTCTCTCCCTCTCCCTTGTATATTGCTCTATCTCTCTCTCTCTTCCCCTCTCTCTCTCCTCTGTCTGTCTCTCTCTCTCTCCTCTCTCTCTCTGTCACTCTCAAGGTCTCTTGTCCCCCCCACCCCTCCTCTCCTTTAGCATTTCTCCAGACCACAAATTACTTAAATATTTCCACCACCACTACCACCACCTTCCTCTGTTCTCCTCTCCCCTCCTCACTCCTCCCCTCCTTTCTTATCCTCTCCCCTCCTCTCCTCTCCTCTCCCCTCCTCACCCCTTCCTTCCCCTCCTCTCCCCTCAAACCCACAGTCACTCATAGAAGCCTGCGGCTCACAGACAGATTCAGCACATAAGCGCTGCAGACGTTACGTGGCTGAGCTCAGGCACCCATTCCTGTCTTGTTTTGTCCACACCAAAGCCAGACACATTGACATGGACCCAGAAGGCACACAGCTGCTAGGCATGTTATAATAGGAGATCTGTTCTGGTTTATGTTGTTAGACGTATAATGCACATATGCACTTATTTATCATGTGGGTGATGGGCCATGATGAGTAATGCATCTTGACTTAATTTTCTTGTAGAATAAGCCTCAAATTAGTCACTTTGATATACATACATATAGGCATTATGTACTATACACTACAGTTGCATTGCATTATTACAAGCAGTGTTGGGAGTAATGAGTTACAAAGTAACGCGTTACTGTAATTCCACTACTTTTAGTGGTAACGAGCATGTAACGAAGTATTTTTGTAAATCCAGTAACGCAATTACAATTACTGAAATTTCAAAGAGTTCGTTACTTGCGTTACTCTGTTGATCTCTTGAATGAACGACTGCAGACAAGATGCACATTTGCTGCTTTGTCTCCCGACCTTAGCTGTGTTTTCAGCGATTGTGTTTCATGTTTAGATTGCAGATGCATTCTTTACAGTTAATAGGAGCCTCCTCACACTCCTTCTTATTTCGGATTTATGCTAAAACACACAAGAGTGCATTATGCTACAATTTAAATGGGCATCTTAAAAGTCTTTTCCCTTTCGTTTCCATCTCGTAAGCTCCACTACAGTAAAAGCGCATTGTTGTTTATCTCCGCTCTTTTTCGCCTATTGCGCAAAAGCCTCGTTATATCAATTTATCATTCTTACAACATAGCCATGCCACAACACCAATAGGCTACGGTAGCCTATATATAGCCTTGGCACAAGCAAGCACACGTTTAACTCGAGAGGAAAATGCAGATTTCACTTACCAGATAAAGAAACCTCCAAATAGCCTACCGTACGTAACAGCGACTTGAGTTATTTGCACAGTAGGCTAAGTATGCGGAATTGACGTCCATGGTGTTATGGATTCATTTGTCTGCGACAGAACATGCAACTTCTCTCTGGAACACCTTATCAGCTGAAGAGTAACCTTCTGCATAGTGCGCGACAATCCCAAACTCTCGGATGCATTAGAACTTATTTCGGTAGGTCAGCACTTGTGCAGCGCAGGCTTTTCCCAAACTGGTGGTGCTTAAAATGCTATATAATACAACTGTGTTCAAAGCAGGATGACGATAACCTAAGGTTATGTGTGTGTGAGCAGACAATAACTGCTTTGAAAATAGGCCATTTAACATTGTTTCACATTACATCCCATTGAACGAATTCCATGTAGCCTACAGAAGGATTGCAATTATAATGATAATAATAACTTATTACTATATTGCAGGAGTAGTAGGCAAGCAGTAGGCAGTGTACTGTAACCACCTAGATGGTGAGGGTAGCGCAAAACAAGGTCAGGGAGGCCTTCATGCATTGTAGAATGTTGTGGTCGGAAAAAGTTTGAGAACTCATGCACAAGGCTATTGA
>NW_027468564.1:42396630-42436630 GCF_046254945.1 Alosa pseudoharengus | reverse complement strand
GGACCTAGTCAACCCTCGACCCATCGTTGCCGATCCCATTAATGGGTACAATACTATATATCTGTTATAACGCATTAATAAATGACCTATTGCTGTGTCATTACATCTTATGATTGTATCATCTTCCAGCATTGTTTTAGTAATATGTGTGAAAGTGTGTTGTAAAATGCATGTTGTACCATTGTAATAACTATTGTAATGTTAGTGGATAATGGGAGGTTATGCTTTGTGTAGTGTTGTGCTTTCTGTATTGTGGATTTATTCTCACTTGGAGAGCGGCGAGTAACCCACCAGTTCATCTCACCCTCTCATTCTCCCGTCTAGACGTCTCTACTGGTCCGACTGGAACAGGGACGGTCCCAAAGTGGAGATGGCCAACATGGACGGCACAGACAGGAGCGCCCTGGTGTCCGTGGACCTGGGCCTGCCCAACGGGCTGACCTTTGACCCCCAGACCAGGCAGCTGTGCTGGGCTGATGCCGGTGAGGATCTGGTCACCATGCCAACATGTTATTTTTTGTTTTTCATTGTTATTTGTTAGGTGTATGGTTGAGTACTCTCTCGCTCTCTTTTTCCCTCCCTCTCTCTCTCAGGCACCCGTAAAGTGGAGTGCATTGACCCTTACACCCGTCAGAGGAGGAAGATAGTGGAGGGCATCCAGTACCCGTTTGCTGTGGTGCACTATGGGAACAACCTCTTCTACACCGACTGGAGGAGGTACAGTTCCCATAAGGACTCAGCTTTTACACACCAACATACTTTCAGGCCAATCAATCCTGGTTCTTATTATTCAGATTGCATTGAAATTGTTCCTCTACTCTATCTTGACACCACATAATTTGATTAATTGATTAGCACAAAGTGTTAGACAAATTGATTACTTATATTTGTGGGAGTTTCTCATGGTTACTATACGTTATTGGTTTACCCTACAGGAATTCTATTTGACCCCAACGGAATGCAGTTAGATACGTTACATCTGACCTTTGCCTAATATTTACCCTACTTTAGGAGTGCTCTTTCAACAGCTTGGTCAATATCTGCCGAATGGTTTATGGGCTGTTTAACTCTCAAGGTTAATTGCATGTGACTGTTTATGTAGAGTAGTCAGACACAGGTGTGAGGTCTGTGAGTGGAATGCGGATGGTTCTCAAGCGTGCCATACGTTACACATGCTAACGCTAGCAGTGCATTCCTTCACGTAGCTCTTCAGAGTGATAAGGGTGTGTGTGTGTGTGTGTGTGTTTAGTTGTGTGGGAGTGCTTAGACGTCTGTGTTGTGTTGAATCATCTCCAGGGAAGCCGTGGTCGCCGTGAACAGGCGGTCCGAGAAGGAGGTGGACTTCTTCTTGCCGTTGAGGCGCTCGCGGACATATGGCATCACCACCACACACCCGCAGTGTCTACCAGGTGAGACACACAAACACACACACACACATTCTAACAACTGTGCCTGCCAAGTAACACACACACACACACACACACACACTAACACACACACACACCACACACACTTATTGTCACATTAGGCACCAGGTAACACACACTCACTCACCCCCCATTGTGCCTGCCAGGAGACACACATACTCACTTACACCCCCAGAGTGGTCAATAGGTGTCATACACACACACACACGCACACACACACACACACACTCCGACATTTAACCCACCAGTGGACAATGTGAAATAGTTCAAGAGGAGTTGGGGAGGGAGAGTGAGGGACAGAGAGAAACAGTCTGTGAGCACAGACAAAAGCAGCAACAATAAAAAATGCTGTGTACTAGTCTCGATAAACAGTAACATTGTTTCGTGGTTATGCAAAGTGAAGCAACAATAATGATGCATTACTGAGGAGAGTGTTACAAACACTTTGTTAGTTCTGTTAGTTCTGTTAATTATTGGCCTGAAGTCTGAAAATCTGCCGAGGCAGCTTCCTGCTCTGTGCACCCAGCCGGTCCCAGTAGTGGACTTGTATTACACTCGTATGGAGAATTAGTTACCGCTCAATTATCATCGGCTTAGTGGCAGATCACATGCCAGGAAAGAACACAAACCTCAAGTTATTCTCCCTCAAAATACCGTATCTAACGCATGTTTTCTAGTTGCTTATAGACTCGTTTTTGTCCATGCTATGACATTTGGCTCTGTTTATGAAAAACACATTTCAGTATGGATTTGCTATGGTGTTTTAAAAGACGTGTGAAAATTAGCTGTTCAATTCAAAACAAAAGAAACAACAAACAACATCCATCTCTCAGTTATAGAGTGCTAACACACACCTAAGGAAATGCTGTAGTTTAGTGCAGCCTAAACTGATTCAGCATACAAACTCTTTCAGGAGCTGCTTTCTATTAATATATTCCACGTATAAGCTCTTTTTCATTGCTATTTCAACAGTCCATGTGGAGCCGTGTTATTGTACAACAATATATCAACAATATATCATTATGTGCTGTTTATCAATATACAGTATGATCTTTCAACCAAGCTGTGATTCCGTGTCTGTGAGTCTGATTACTTAGTTGTGCGTACTCTCAGCCTCTGTGTGAGTGCTGCATGCCTGTGTGCATATGCACGGCTCACCAGATGGCCTCAGTGCCGGAGCTTTCCACTGGGGAGCTGCTGAGGCCTTAGACTTGGTCATGGTCCTGGCCATGCTGTGTTTAACATGCCTGTGTGTGTGTGCGTGTGTGTGTGTGTGTGTGTGTGTGTGCGTGTGTGTGTGTGTGTGTGTGTATGTGTGTGTGTGTGTGTGTGTGTGGAGCTGCACGGCTGTACTTCTATACAGTACATACGTCGGCCCAGGGAATGTACCCAGCACAGAACAGCACAGCTGACTTTCTCTCTCTCTCTCTTTCTCTCTCTCTCTCTCTCTCTCTCTCTCTCCTGCTGTCTCCATGCGGGTTCATCTCTGTTGCTGTCCTCTGCACCGGTACAGTCTGGATGCAGTTTGTTAGGCCTGGTGGAATGCCTCACCCCACACATTCCCACACTCCCACACACGCTCCCAGACACACATCTGTGCTCGGGACTAGATTGATCATGTCTGGCCTCACCTCCTCCCCCCTGAAAATATGAGATGCCTTTGGTGATTGGTTAATTGAGACTGATCATACAGTAATGATTAGTAGTTCATTAGGATGTAGTTTACATTTGGTTGTGAAATTGTTTGGGTGTCTCCACCATGATATTGATAGGAAACTATCCACATTGCACGCTATCTCTATCCACATTGATGCAGAAATATCCGACTTCTGAGTTGTCTGGAAAGTAGCAGTAGTTTTATTCCAAGGTGTCTGGAATGTAGCAGTAGTTCTGTTGTGCCTCTGATGTACTGCAATCAGGACCATCCTTGATCAGCTGAATGCTTCTGATTAAGCTCATCAAGTGCTGATTTAAACCTGCTGTGTGTTAGTGTGTGTGTGTGTGTGTGTGTCTGTGTGTGTGTGTATGTGTGTGTGTGTGTGTGTGTGTGTGTGTGTGTGTGTGTGTGAGTATCTCCCCTCCAAATAGATCATTCTACAGTGCAGACACTGCATTCATGTGGTGCCTTCTTATCCCTGTGTAACAGCTGGAATGTGCCAACTGTGAGAATCTCAGATAGCTGCACTATCAGCGCTTATGCAAGAGGAGAACCAGGCAGGCTAAAAACTCCCCAAAGATTAATATCAGCGCTATGTAGCAATATGTAGCTATGAAGAATCTTTTAGTTTTAAATAACCATTTGGGATCATTCTCGATAATGTTAAATGGCTCTGTGTAGAATTGGATGGTTTCTGATCATGTGAAATGGTTCTGCCTGGAACCTGATGGTTCTTGATCACGCAAAATAGTTCTGACTAAATTCTTATGGTTCTTGCGCTAAATGCTAAAGGTAACACTTCACATTCCAGTATGTGTTTGGTGGTGGGTTATTAACCAAGCCCAATGATTGGTTGACGTATTTGCCTCCACCAATTACAGCTCTGATTGCTGGGATGTCTCTCTTTCATGCTAAATGATAATGCTAACACTGCTGTGTCCCTTTCCCCTCAGGTGCTAACTACTGCTCAGGGAACAACGGTGGATGCTCACACCTGTGCCTTCCGCGACCCGGCGGCCGCACCTGCGGTTGCCCTGACAACGCCAGGGACGGCACCTGCGTGCAAAGAGAACACCCGTGAGGACAGGGATCATCACCACGGCAACTATGAGTTCCTGAAAACCAAACAAAAGAAAACAACAACAACAACATCATAAAGAAAAACAAAGGGTTAAAGGGGGGAGGGAATTGTAGGGAGAGGGAGGGAGGAGTCACAGGTGTGCTTCATGACAAACTGTTGGTGCAAGGAGTGGAAATGGAGGCGTGCAGTTGAGGAGAGAGCAAGAGAGAGGCAGATGGAGAGAGAAAAAGAGGGAGGGAATGAGAGCATGAGAGAGAGAGAGCGAGAGAGAGAGAGAGAGCGCTGAGTCACAGTGCACTGTAGTAACCCAGAATGCCACTGAAAGCCAGTAATGGACTGCAGTGCCACTATCTTCAGGGAGGGGAGAGGAGAGGGGGATTATGGGTAATCATGTGTGGGTGGGTAACGGGAGGGCTTTGAGAGTTTTTTACCTTATATGTTTTGTTTTGTTTTTTAACCAAAGAAATATTTTGCAACTATTTTCCAATCCAATGTGTTTTAATGTAAAATCACACAGTAATTGCTTTGTTTTTTTTTTATCATTGTAAATAAATACCTAAGAATATATAGACACTATTATCTTTTTAAAAACATATACTGGGTCACTGTGGTGCTCTGGCATATAGTTCCTCATGTTAGGTTTCTCACGGTTCTTAATGGTTTACGTAAGGGAGTCCTCGGAGACGCGTTCGGGGGTCTTTTTGGGGCCCCATTGGGGCCCGCTGTACATCTGGTGAACACCTCGACTGGGGGCGCGTTTTTTGGCTCACGTGTAGCATGACCTCATCCCTCACACACTCATACAAACATACACACACACACACACATATAAACACTCATCCACACACACTTAGGGCATGGAGCCCAGTGTTCGTATGTTATGCTAGTCTGACATAGATGTGCTTTGTGTACAGCTGTGGAGTGAAAGAGAGGAGGAAGAGAGAGAGAGAGAGAGAGAGAGAGAGAGAGAGAGAGAGAGAGAGAGAGAGAGAGAGAACAAGTGAGACAAAGAAAGGAGAAGAGAAGCACAGACTATAGGCTACATTGGAATGAAATGAACACAAACAGGTCCATGGGGAAAGGTGAAGACATACACATTCTGTACAGCTGTCTCATTAAAACACGTGTTTTGTAAGAAACGGTCTTCTGCTGCTTTGTGTCTCCGGGTCTTTTCAGCGTGCAACATGATGTACACAAACAAGCCCAAGTCCAAAATGGCGGAGGTTGTTACCTCTCCTGCACAGACCACTGTCATTGCAATGCAGGTTTAAGTTCAACTCTGAAATGTGATATTAAATCGCTACCTCTATGAACGTGGGTAATTTATACTGGCTGAATAATGCTATAGCTACACTAAACTCTTTGCCAGCAGTGATCACTCCCACACTGCTCTGAAATTTGAAGACATTTTGTGCCTTTTTTGAAAAGTTTACCTATTGTAATAACATAGTCCATACTGTATAAGAATGGTAATGGGAAACAAGAATAGATGAAAAATGTGCGCAACTTTTAAAACTGTATGCCCGATTTTCAAAAAAGAAAAAATGAAGTACTGTTGGAATCCTTGGATCTTCAACTGTCTGCTGCTTTTGGTAACCAAGCGCACTTTCGCAGTTTTGTGGAAGTACAGTCACAACAGTTTGATAGAATTGGAAAATACTTAGCCTACGCATATTTCAGCCATACATAATAGGCCTACCTCATTGGTAAGTTATATTACAGAATGTATAATATGTTAATATGGAATATATGCTGTACTCCCAACTGGTCACAATCTGTCCTGTTATTGTGCTTGCACTGGAAAGCTGCATGTTGGGCCCTATACATACAGTATTAGGCTCAGTTTTCTCCAGTTGAGGCAGCTGCATTCAGCTGTTTGTAAAAGCCCTCTTCCTCCTCCTCTCCCAGCTGCTGGTCCTCCGCTTGGTACGACCTCATCGCAACAATAAATAAGGCTTTGCGTCGCTGTGAGCTTGCACAATGCAAAACAGGCATCAATAAGAGGAGTGCAGGTGCAAGTGTGACAATCATGATGTCCTCAAAAAATACTTTTTGTCTCTAAGTAATAAAGAATGTCTTCGGTTGATAGTGAGTAAGGGTATGTACCCCCCTAACCCTGTGCAGACTCTGAGGTCTTGATAATTGATCATCTTGATAAATAATTTAAAGATAAGAGAGAGACCTCACAACTAGCCTACTACAGAAGTCAGAAAAGCAAAGTCCACCCTATTTAGGCCATTCTGACATAGGCCTACTGACTACATTCTGGCAGTTTTGTTCTCTCTTTATTGTGATATAATAAACTTTATAAACTTCAACCATGTTTATTCCTTCTGGAGTTAATAATGAACTTAGATTAATGTAGAACTTGAATAGTGATTATGTGGCCTTAGTACACCCAGTGATACCCTTAGTACCATCAAAGAGTAGCCAATAGCGATGTGGTCAGGATACACACCGGTATACCGTAGTCCGACTTACCGGTGACAGCGTCGTGGTCCGCCTGATCACAGAATTTATAGTTTACCCACCTCTCTTTTTACAACTACATCCCTGCTCACAAGCAATATTATAAATGAGTGCTGTGGTTGCCTGCAGTACACAGAGTACCATTACGCTCACTACCAGACTGTGAGCGGTTATTTTAAATTAGACACGATGCGAGTTTGGCTTTACCTAAAAATCTTGTATTTATTGTCTCCAAGTATCCACAGATGAGCAACGTGCTGTGTGTAGACGTGGTGAAACGGCACCTACATGTATGGGTCAGCCAACATGACTGCAGTCAACTTTGTTAATTACAGTGTTTTACAGACTTGATGCCAGTTACAAATTTGGCACTTTCCTCTGGGAATGCTGCCAGTCCCCCCCCCCCCCCCCCCCAACCTAACCACAATTTGATGGTATCCAGACATCAAAGCACTGAGCTAGAGTAGCTCGCCAGATGTCTCTGGTCGCCTTTTCTGCTTCACAATGGGAACTGTGTCTCATACAGGATGAACCTCTTGTGGTCCTGCTTTACTTTCAAACCAAAACATTATCTGAGATTTAAAGTTGCACTTACAGAAGTCAGATCGCAGATACAGAAGTCAAAAAAGTTATGGTCCACTGAGAAACAGACTACCTACATAGTAGCCCCATTAGGCCTGGTCAGGAGTTAGGCTTGTAGTCACTAGTCAGTTACGCTTTAACATAATACTTTTTATCAGATTCTGCTTGACTGAATTAAAATGTCATTTTATATATATGGCGCTGATGTCTTTGCTGGAACCTATCCGGTCTTATGCAACTCGCGCTCAGTCTAGTGAGCATGGGACGCCACCTAGTGTTCGACTCAGTTAATTCATCTCTGGACACTTGGTAAGATTTGACACATTTATTTACAAAGAATGAATGGCTTAGCAAGGCATTTTAAAACTCTCCACAGTCTCCTTTACAGTGCTTCCATAACGATGACATCTAAGTGTAATGATTGTTTATGTTACATGACACAGAAAGGTAAACACTGCATTCTCTCCATATATATCCACATTATGAGACATTACAATACACACTCTCATGGTGCTGCACAAGGACAGGTTAAAGACTGTACCCTTCAGCTGAACTATAAGTGTTTGAGATTTGAGCTCCGCCAGAACCACAATCGTCCCCGAGAGACGTCCTATCACGTGCAAGTGCAACCAACCGGTGGTAAGCTCATCTTTAGGGTGTTTGTAACTATGGTACCAAAGAGGTTTCCAAGGTGATTTCCTACTCGGTGAGTCAGTTAAGAGACTCGCTGTGTGCCCCTGTCCTCACACCTGATTGGTTGAGACATCCCACCGGTGCACTGTCATAAAAGGGGCCGACAGAAGTAGCTCTGTGTTGGCGCGGCGCGAGCAGTGTTGTTCTCCGTATTCTACACCAACAGTGTGTGGAGAAGTGAGTGCGTACACTGATCTTTGTAGAGACTAAGACACTAAACAGAGAAAGCAGGAGTGGGAGACAAAGGTGATTCTCCCGAACGAGCCGTTTGGTGGCCGAAGGTTGGGAGGAGCCAGTGACGGACACGAGGGTCGTCTGTGGGGGGTCAGTCATTCAGGTCAGTCAGGACCAGCGCACCAGAACGCTGTCCCCATCCTCTACGGAGTAGAACTGCAGGGTCTTCATGTCGTTCTCTATCTCGATCTCTGTGCCCTCAATCTGTGAGAGAGAGAGAGAGAGAGAGAGGGAGAGAGAGAGAGATAGAGAGGGAGAGAGAGAGAGAGAGATAGAGAGAGAGCTTATAGAAATAAGCATTCTCTATACTCTGTGTGTAAGTCAACGATGACCTTTGACCTCTGAACTCAGTGTGGCTTACCCGCAGGGGTTAAAGTGTGTGTGGGAGGGGGGGAAGGGGTGGAACGCAGTTCCCCCACCTCAGATATATTCTTATAGATATATTCTTTCATACCAACGATATAGTGCGATAATATTGTTAAAATAAATGGTGAGTTAATTTTTACCCCTGTTAATTTGTGTTCATTTACACCCCTGGTACAAATCAATATGGGGGCTATTTTGACTGACAGAGGTGACCAAGAAACTAGCCATTCTTGTCAATTAAAAGTATTGCTACACCACGATACTCAATATGTTGTCCAACGGTGTGTCATTTTTCCCCATTGCACCCACACTGGATTTCAAAGTTCCCCCACCTGCCAAATCCCACTTTAACCACTGCTTACCCGTGAGCAGGTGTAGCTGAGTCGTAGGTCCGCTCCTGGTAGCTTCAGCAGGCGGTGAAGCAGCCCTTTCACCTTCTGCACCACCATGGAGCCTGGAGGGACGCACACAACATCAACACAGTCATCGACACCTATGAGTCATGAGAGTCTATGTTTAACAGCATTTATCTGTTCTCTTTCTGGCTTCTGCGTGGCTTATCGTCATAGTTACATGGGAGCTTCTTCTGAATGGGTTTCCTGTCTGCATCATCAGGACAGATGAATGTCAGGGCTGCAACAGAAGAAACACAGCGTCAACAATCACTTACACCTTCATCCTGATATGCATATATGCACATGTAGGTCCAACTACTTTTAGGGCTATGGTGTGTGTGTGTGTGTGTGAGTGTGTGTGTGTGAGAGAGAGAGAGAGACGAGACAGAGAGAGTGTGTGTTTGTGAGTGATGGGGGGGGGGGGGGGGCAAAAGAGACTTACTCAGCAGCTGGTTCTTCAGAGCGAAAGGTTTCTCCACCCTCAGCTCGGATTCGTCTGGTGCTCCATGCTCTGCACACCACACAACATGACACGGCACGGTCAATCAACCTAACCGCTAACACACTCCCATACTCAATCAACCTAACCGCTAACACACTCACATGCTCAATCTACCCAACCGCTAACACACTCCCATACTCAATCAACCTAACCGCTAACACACTCACATGCTCAATCTACCCAACCGCTAACACACTCACATACTCAATCAACCCAACCGCTAACACACTCACATGCTCAATCAACCCAACCGCTAAAACTCTCCTATACTCAATCAACCCAACCTCTAACACACTCCCCACTACTCTCTCAATGCAGTATCCTCAGACCATGCCCACACATCACAGTAAGATCACACAGTAGGTTAACGTACAGTATTCATTCCACATTTACAATAAATGAAGTACACAATGATTGGCCCATGTAAGGTATTGGATGTTCTAATAAGACTACAGAACAGAACAGGAACAGAACACAGAACAGCACTGAACGGTTCCGGGAGCAGACAAATCTGCCAAGGCCCTCTACTCCACACGTCCGCACCAGACAGTGTCTGGTAGCCACCTACGCTTTCACAAGCAGTCTGGCACAGTGGCAGTGATTCACTCCTGAGTACGATGTCGATCACAGAGGCTGTGTCTCAAACCGCATACTTCCGTCAGTACACTGCTAGTGTGCACACTTTTCGATGGTTAGTATTGCCCCAATATCTGCACTAAATACTTAAAGCTGCAGTTGGCAAGTCTGACAGATTGAGGGGACTCTCATGCCCCTCCCCCAATACCAACGAGCACCCTCTCATAGAGTTTGTGCTTGTCAGTGCGCACCAGACTGCACCAGACTGTGATTGACAGTCAGATCTCACACAGCCCTGCTCTGATTGGACCAGAAGAACCGGGAGCTTTGCAAAACAAATAACAGGCTCTAGGTGGAGGTAGAAGTGCAGGTGCTTTTCTAAAACCGGCTGATTTATGTTGTTAAGTCAGAGCATAGTGTCGGTTTCAGGGAATATGATCAAAGAAATCTTGCCAACTGCAGCTTTACAGTGAATATTTGAAGTGTGCAAGTAGGCGGTGCCATGACTCACTCTGTATGAGAGTCATGTAGCGCGGGTGCTGTGTGGTGAACTCAGCGTTGGGGTTGTTCTTCTCTGGGTCCTGGTGTCCCCCAGATTCCAGCCACTGCCTCCCAAACATCTTAATGTAGTCCAGCTCTGCTCCACGCCGTTCAGCAGGCAGGATCTGACAGGGCAGACGACACCAAACATGAGCCATGATACACTCTGTGTGTGTGTGTGTGTGTGTGTGTGTGTGTGTGTGTGTGTGTGTGTGTATTAGTGAATGTATTAGTGAATCTCTGAGTAATGCATGAATGGACACACAGATGATTGAATGAATGAAACAATTAATGAAGACACAAAGAAGTATAAACAACAACAAACAAACAAACAATCACATATTCATAATCATCATCACATCATCATCCTCTCACCACATCAACACAACAAACAATCATTATCATCATCATAATCATCATCATCGTCATCATTGAGGCCCTGCCCCAGCAGAGTGGACTATACTCTCAGATTTCTCATCATAGCCACTGCAATCACAGACACTTCCATGGCATCCCAGCATGCTGCATGGAATTCCAGTTGACGAGGAAAAATCACAAACAGGTTTGTCTCCAACTAGCAAATGTAAATCTTCCTACCAAGTGTAGCTGACATGTGAATGCATGGTGTCTGAATACGTAATGTATGCAGTTAGGAGTTGCATGAAAGGGCATGTGTCTAAATGGGGTTAGAGCCATCATATGTTCTAGAATCTAGAACACTCCACAGAGAACCAGAGAACTAAGTACATGTCCACTACAGCCCTCAGATCTTATGAAATAGTGAGGATGTAGACTAGTGAGTTGGTCTCAAAGGGTTGTGCTTTTTTATCTGGGCTGCTCAAACCAAAACACACTGAACAGCACTGAGGAAGACTGCAGTGCGAGATTCTCCATGGCCTAGATCATATTTTTTTCAGAGACTTTAAAAATAGACTAAAGTATTCTGAATATAGCGTGCACCTAATGCAGCGCTGAACACAGTCAAGGCCAGTCCAACTCAATTCACTATAGGAGTGCATGACTAGAGGGAGTCTGTCATCTTGTTGAAGCCTTCAGATGTCTTTTCTCTATGTGATGCTCGAGACTGTACATCAATGCTGCTGATGAACGCCATAGGCTACTTTTAAACTGTTCTGATCTAAATAATATGGAACATTTTCTACCTCTCTACCTCTCACACACACACATATATACACACACACACACACACACACACACACACACACTACCTTATTTCTTTCTTTCTTCCTTTTCTCCTTCCTTTTACAATTTCCTTCTGTCATTTCTTTCTTGTTCTTTCTTTCTTTCTCCTGCTCCTTTTATGGAATGTGTGCCTTTCTTTCCTCACCATAAACATATATTAACACTGGATACTACTGTAGCACCCCACCCCCACACACACACATCCACACACAGATATATATACACACACACACACACACACACACACACACACACACACACACACACACACACACACACACACACACACACACACACACACACACACACACACACACACACACACAAACAGAGTACCTCCGAGGTGTTGTTGAGTTTGGTGAGCTGTCCCACGCGTGCGATGGCGAGCTGGCAGGCCGTCTGTGGGTTCCTCTCGCGCTCCATTAGTGGGTTCCTCTGCAGCATCAGCTGCACCAGAGACCGCAACTTCTCCAGCTCATTCACCACCCACCACTACGGGCAGAGAGAGAGAGAGAGAGAGAGAGGGAGAGAGAGATAGAGAGAGAGAGAGAGGGACAGAGAGAGAGAGAGGGAGAGAGAGAGAAAGGGAGAGAGGGAGAGGGGGATGATGGTTGAAAGAGAAAGAAAGAAAGAAAGAAAGAAAGAAAGTGATTTTGTGGCACAAAATGTGATCTTTACAAAAATATGACTTCTATCACAGAGTTTTGGAAGTTTGTCTCTTACCTCTGCAATCTTGTTGTCCATTAGTGTTAGTTTCTGCAGTGCAGGGAACATAGCTGTCTTGGAGCCTGTGAAGCACAGTTCACAGTAAGCATGTAAGGCCTATCCATAGAACAAGACAGGTTCAGAAATAAACACACATGTTTGAGTTTACCTGGTGGCACATCGTTAAACTCTATACTAGTCAGGCCAGTCTCTGAAAGATTCAGGGTGTCCAACCTGGAAACAGACAGTAAAATGTCAGCCTGACAAATGTCTGTTAAGCACTACAGATTAAATCTTTCATAGTTATTTACTTTATGTGTATTTAGATGGTAGCGTCTTCTAACAACTGAAACATCTAGTGAGATATTGTATAATTAGTTAAAGAGCTGTTATGGAATAATACTACATTAATTAGTAGTCCATGAAGGAAGCAGTGTCTAGATTGTTTTATACATTGACATCTGGAACCCTTTTTTCTTGAGGTCTGGCTGTATAAACTGCACAACGGCATAATATAGTTCTTCCTTGTTCTTACTGGGGGAGTTTTCCGATTTCTGTCAGTGTTTCTGAAGTTATTGGATTCCTGGAGAGATCTAGATGGGTCAAGGACTGCAGAACATCAACAGGCCTAGAGGAAATAAGAAGATGCATAAATGAAAGCAAGAGCAAAACAAAACACAAACACAAACACAAACACAAACAAAAACACAAATAAAACCAAAAACAAACATAACAAACGAAGGTTACTTGACAGTATCGACATAAGAGTGACATGACACTGTCATGAACACATGACACTGTCATGACACATGAAACCTAACCC
Source organism: Alosa pseudoharengus (assembly GCF_046254945.1). Classification (NCBI taxonomy): domain Eukaryota; kingdom Metazoa; phylum Chordata; class Actinopteri; order Clupeiformes; family Clupeidae; genus Alosa; species Alosa pseudoharengus. Next base: position 42,423,377 of record NW_027468564.1, on the reverse strand, counting down.
TAACCTTAACCCTAATCCTAACTTCTAACCCTAATCCTAACCCCAACCCTAAACATAACTCTAAACCTAACCCTAACCCTAAACCTAACTTGTTATGACAAAAAACGAATGTCACTTAACAGAAGTGTTATGTCATAAACGTTTATGACTTGTTTATGACACGTTCATGCCAGTGTCATGTCACTCTTACTGTATGTCGACACGGTCAAGTTAAGTGTAACCCAAACGAAACACAGCAAGACTCTGCAGCTGGATGGGTGAGGCTCACCGCTGCAGGTCGGTGATGTTGTTCTCCCTGAGGTAGAGCTCCTTCACACTGGGCCACATGCACGCACACTGCAGCACCTGCACAGAGCAGACGAGAGTCTCAATCCACCTCACTCCTGAAACCTGTTTCCGTTCCGGTTTTCATCTTACATCCTTTCTGTTTACATATACTTAAAGCAGTTCCGGTAGGCTAAATTGAATAATCTTCAACTTACATTACAGACGAGACACGAGTTTCAACAGAGCTGAAGACAACTGGATCTAACAGAGCTACAATATAAGCTACCATCATAACATGCATATTCTATCTAAATGAATTTGAAGATGATACCACAACTGCTTTGCTGATAAAAGCATACCTCAAAAAGTGGCACATTGTTGCATAGAGCTGCTCAACATTTAGTGGAATATAATTTGATTTAATATTGAAATGAACATCATACACATTCTATGATATTCTATTGGATTTCTTGGCATGCACCTTAAACAAAAATAGGTTCCATTCTAGTGTCTAACCTCAGGCCAAGTGAGGCCACAATCAGGAAGTGCCAGGACTCTGAGGTTGGTGAACGCATGGGTCAGGCTTGAAGGGTCAGAGGGCAATGTCAGCCTGTTGTACCTGCAGAGAGAGACAGAGATGAGACAGACAGATGTGAGGAAGGACAGATAATTAGATGGACAGAGTGGAAAAGAGGGATCAATAGATGGATGGATGGATGGATGGATGGAGGATGGATAAATTGATTAAAGCAGCGACTTGCTCATAAATATGATAACAGACAGATAAATGGACAGGAAGAATAGTAAACAGAGAGGTGTCTGGATAAACAGGCGAAAAGATGGATACGGGTATGGACTGAAGAATGGATGGATGGATGGATGGATGGATGGGTGGATTGATAGATGTGTGTGTGGATGAAGGATGGAAATATGGCCGGATGGATGTATAGATGAACGTGTTGGTGACTAAATGGACACATGGATGTGAGGATGGATAAAAAAGATGGACAGATGGATGAATAGATGGATGAATGGATGGATGTATGCATGTATGGAGGGATGGATGTATGGACTTGATGGATGGATGGATGGATGCATGAATGGATAGATGGATGGATGGATGGATGGATTGATAGATGAATGGATGGATGGATGGACGGATGGATTGACAGATGAATGGATGGATGGATGGATGGATGGATGGATGGATGGACTTGATGGATGGATGGATGGATGGATGGATGCATGAATGGATAGATGGATGGATGGATGGATGAATAGATGGATGGATGGATGGATGGATGGATGAATGGATGGATGCATGAATGGATGGATGGATGGATGAAGGAAGGAAGCATGAACTTGTTAACAGATGCTATTACCCCATCTGAAGTGCCCTCAGCTTCTCCATCTGTTCTGTGATGGCTGCCAGGGCCTCCCACGAGCTCAGCAGGTTCTGAGAAAGATCTAGAAATTCTACATCTGTGGAAAGCAAATTGCACAACCAGTCCACCAGTCAGAAACAAATACACTCTCTATGAAACAGATTACAACAATAATCTTAAAGCTGCCGTCCACAGCTTAATCCAATACACTTTTGTTGCCAAATTCAGTCAATCAATCCTTACAATCAACTAGCTCAGATATCAACAACCCTTCACCAAAATCGTGGTCTTTCCCTTTAATGCATTATGATCAAGTAAGCCACAGGGTTACTTGGACTGGACTTTCCCTTTAATGCATTATGATCAAGTAAGGCACAGGGTTACCTGGACTGGACTTTCCCTTTAATGCATTATGATCAAATAAGGCACAGGGTTACCTGGAGCAGTCTTTTGTATTTCATTTCCAGAGGCAGTTCCCCAGACTTCAAAGCTCCTAAGGGCCACTTCTTTGAGGTTCTCCACTCTGTCCACATTAAACAGAAGGCCACATATATATGCTATATGTTATATATTCACTATAGCATTACGATACAAATTTAAAAATTAATGTGCGGGACAGTGGTAGCGTAGTGGCTAAAGAGCTGGGCTAACATGTAGTAGCATTGTAGAAAATTTGTGGGTTCATTTCCCGGCTTCCCCATTGTGCCCTTGAGCAAGGCACTTAAGCCCAAGTTGATCCGGGGAGAATGGCCCTTGTAATATAATTGACATATGTAAGTCACTTTGGATAAAAGCGTCTGTTAAATGAATGAATGTAAATGTAATTCTTATTGAGACCCTTAGCATGCATACCTGTTGTTTGTTATATCACGTGGAGGGATGAAAAATGTTTTTTTTAGTAAAAATGTATTTAGGCCAATCAGTCTCACTGATCTATCTAAATAAGAGCAAACCCCCGCCCCCAAAAAATACACTTAACAAATGACACTTTTAGAATAACCATATATCTTGTTATTTTGTCTTCACTCTTACCTCTGCTTCTCGGAGAGCTCCTGGAAGCCCACCATCTCCAATGTGCAAGTAGAGATGGTGAACTCCATGCCCTCCCGTTCCTTCTCGTACCGCTGCCTCAGGGCCGTCAGGAAGTCCACCCCGAAGCTGGCCTTCTTGGGACGCACGAACGAGCCACCCGTGGGGTGTCTACAACGACAAGTTGTTCAAAAGATTTCCCATTTCAGGTTAGGCCTGTGTACACAAACTAGCTCAGCTAACAGCAGATCCATTCTGTCAGATTGGTCAGGTTTGCAGGCTATGAAAGGACACAATCCACAACAAATTCCAAGCTGAAACAGTATACTTGGAAGACAAAGGATACAGAATGAGCATCTTAACTTTCATATCACTGGCTAATTAACTGGATGCTGTTGTGTTTTTATCACTGACATTCAGTTGGGGGTGGGGGGGGGTGGGGTCAAGGGGCAACACATATTGGACCTGTTCAACGATGTTGTAGGCTTACCTGCAGGTAAAATAATGGACCCCCTCGTGGGAGCCATCATGTTTGCCTCTCTCTGGATTGTCCCACTCCACACCAAGCCACACGCCTATAATCAGTGACATTCACATTACAGTTCAATTCTATTATTCCTGTGACTGACCAATGTTCTATTCTATTCCAGTATTCCTGTGTCTGACCAATACATTAAGGAAGTGAACCTTTGGTTGGAGGCACCGTGCCAACAAAGCGCACGGTGGCCCGCTCCCCGTCACAGCTTATTCGTCTGCCGACAGCATCGGAGGGAACCCCCTCTTCCATGGCAGGCTGTTCCCCGTCCTTGACTCGCATAGAATCTGCTGCATGAAAAGTGAATGAAAAACATGTCCATAACAAGCCAATAAATTAAATAAATTGACTGATCGGTTTGAGCAATTAGAAAGAAAAGCTAAAAATTAGCTAATTCCAGTTTCTTGAACCGATTTTCTGGAGTAGCCCTACTGCAGTGTCAGTAAACTGGATATATTTGGCATGACAAAACAAGGTAGCCTACGTGAAGACGTCATTTTGAACTTTGGAAAACACTGATGAATATTTGATCAATATTTTTTTCACCATGATCAAACTGTGATTAATCGAGAAAATAATTGATAATCGACAATTAGTTACAGCCCGAATCTAAAGCACCTTTCCTTTTTAGAACCTAAGTCCATAAAATCATCCTGACATATGGTGAATAAATGGAGAGACGCTGGTGCAGGGTAGGCCTTATGTTCTGTAACAGCATATTGACAAATGAACAGAAAGCTTCATTTGTCAATATGCAATATTCAGATTCTGTCAAAGTTGCCTATAATCACAGGACGCTAACTGAAACATGATCAACGCTATAACAATATAGCCGCGTGACACCCACGAACGATGTTAGTAATATTGTGATTATGCACAGAGTAAGGCATTAAATTATGTTGATTAATCTGTTATCCCAGTTGATTGTTGCTAACATAGAATACAGTCTATGGTTGCTAACTCAACACACCCTTGCAGTCATTGTCTTTAAACATACTTAGTTGTCCACTACAATGTTGCAATTCATGTTAAACGGACACAGGTAAGTACCACCTTTACCTTGTTCGGAAATCCTACGATGTTATTTCCCACGTTAACACAGAGATAACTCTCATCCACAGACAGTAAAAGCCACAGGGTAAACTCATAGACAGTAAAAGAAACTAGACTACTGATAATAGGAAGTGACGCCCTGGAAGTCCTACAGAAAAAGTAGTTCGTTCTCAAGTCAACGTGGTTGGTCGAATTTAATTACTATATTTGATAGTTGTTATGAATGGTCACTGTATAGAATATAATTGGTTATTTTGTTTGTATATAATAAAATAATCTATTGACTAGAACGATCTTCTATCTTCGATGCATCACCACAGTTTTCTGTTTAGGAACTTTTCTTCATTGTTTTTAGTACCCTCCGACCAATATTCACGTTGGACCTCTTGAACAACGTGTGTTTGATTTCTGACCGTAGTGGATATTTATCGATTTACTACTCTGTGTTTGATCTTCCTTGAATAGTTATTTTAAATACGATTATATGGAAAAGCAATTGGATAGAAGGATAAGTTAACTTTGGCCGTGGTAAAACGGTCTTGAAATCACCAGTGGAAAACCATGAAAAATAAATTAACAGGAAAGAGGTAACGTTGAAGTTATCTAAACTGAGCTACCGCTACCGCATACTCTAACTTACCAGTTGTTTAACCAAATGCGTAACGATAATTGCTGTATGTCTGGATGCCAGCTTAGCTTCATTGAGCAGTGTGCCTGTTTTCACAGTAATGCAAATGAGGCTGGCGACGAGGCTGCCAGTTATGCTGTGGGGCAAGTGTCCGGCTGCTTGTTTCCCAACAAATCTTCGGCTGGCTCGGGATCACTGTCTGCACTATTCTCATCCAGTTCGACAACCAACACTGTGAAGTTCGTCCCAGCGCCAAAGGTAAGTGTCCTCTTCTGTTAAACTTGAAATTCTTCACCTGCTACAAGATAACCTTTTGGTTCTCAAAACACATAGCATTGGCTTGAAAAGTTCAACTAACACTGGCAGCACACATATTATTCATAATCAAACTATAATGTCCACTAATAATGTGTTATTACCAGTGTTGTTTTGACCAGGTTACTGTATCTTTCAATTCTTTCAAATCTATCTGCTTGATAGCTGCCTGAACCGAAGCCTGTAAAAGATGAAGATGCTGCCGCAGGCCCTGCAGCAGTCCCTGGAAAGGTACAACCAAAGAAAAGTAAAAAGCCCAAATCAGCAGCAGAATTAAAGCTTGAGAACAGGTGAGTGATTTTACAGATATTACAACATAACCAAATGTGTGCAAAAGCTCCCACCGCAGTAGTATTATGCACAACTACATGTCTCGGAAAAGTCAGAATATGACACAATGTGTCCTTTCTTGCATTGTCCCATAGTGAGTCTCAAAAAATAAGAAATGGAAAATGATGACATTTAGAACCTTCATTGCCTTACAACAACCCTATACTCACTCAGAAATTATGTTAACATTCTGTTGTGTGGCGATCCCTAATCTCAGTCTATTCTGGTCTTGCCCTGGTTCTTTTGGATCCACAGAGAAAGTTCTTTACAAAATGCAGACAATGAGGACACCGTGGCGAAGACCCCGAAGGCACCCAAGCGGAAAGCCCCAAAGGCTGAGGATGAAGACGCAGCAGGGAATGATGGGAAGCCTGCTAAGAGACTGAAGACCTTTAAGGACTACGCCGCCGAGAGAGTGAAGTTGAGCAGGACCGTGTTCGTGGGCAATCTCCCCGTCAGTTGCACCAGAGAGGTAGAGCAAATCAGTGTTATGGACGTGCAAGCAACAGGACATGTAGTTTAGATCATAACGTGATAAAATACTGTATGTGATTTTAGTGAGGAAAACACACACAGAGACCCACACACACACACACAGCTTGAGGTACAGATTGTAAGAACATCTGAAGAACTTGACCTCTGAAATTACATGTCTCTCTTTTTTTTTCTTAGGCACTTCGGGCCATTTTTAAGGAACATGGACCCATCGAATCGATACGGTTTCGTTCAGTGGTATGTACTTGGCATATCGTCTACCTGTAACATTGTGCACCATAACACCAACATGGTGCACTGGGGCGGTAGTAGCGTAGTGGTTAAGGAGCTGGGCTGATGTGCAGTAGCCTGAAGAGTTGTGGGTTCAATTCCTGGCTTCCACAGTTGTGCCCTTGAAGGTACTTAACAAGGTACAAGGTACTTAACCCCAAGTTGTTCTGGGGACAATGTAATCCCTTGTAATGAAGTTGACATATGTAAGTCACTTTGGATAACAGTGTCTGCTAAATGAATATATGTACCGGTACATGTCTGTGGAAAATAATGGTCATTCTGTTTTGCAGGCTAGAGAAGATCCATCCATGTCTCGCAAAGTAGCCGCCATTCAGTAAGTGATAATTGTTTGGTCGCTGGTTTTCTAGCTAAAAGTAGCAGAACTAAAGCTGTCCTCAGACTGTTGTCTGTTATCACTGTCATTGCTGTGTTTGTTATTGTGTTAATGGTAATTGATGTGTGCTTTGGCTGATATTGCTTTTCACTGGACTGTTTTGGACTTTTTTTTGTCTTATAATTTGGCTGTATTTGATTCTGCTGTTGATTTAAAATTTAACTGAATCTTCCTTGTTGGTTTCTCTGTTTTCTCCCCTCAGTCGTAAAGTTCATCCTAAAAAGCAAAGCATCAACGCATACATAGTTTTCAAAGAGAAGGAGGCAGCAGATAACGCCCTTACTAGGTACCACTGCAATGTACATCCTATGCACATAGTCTCTCTAATACATAAGTATATAGTTTGTATATTATAGTATTTGTTTATTTTCATTAGGCTATTGATTGCATTGACATTATTATTTATTATTGCTATTGTCCTTAACGGTGCTCTAAGCGTTGTTACGTGGTTTTGTCACACACTGCAAACATCACCTCACCATCCGCTAGCTGCAAAAACAACTTGGTCCAGCCTGGACCATAAAAACATAACAAACTGTTAAAGCCAATCACCGACGAGATGCACGTTTAGGAGAGTTTCAATTGCACGTGAGGGAAGGGAAAGGAGTAGTGAGCTAGCTCTGTTTTGTTTGAACGTCAACAGAAGTGACGCTATCCAACATCGCTTAGAGCACCTTTATGTAGTCTTACCAACATTTTAAAACTGTTCCCTGTTAATTTTTAACTATTATATTGTTAATTTACAATACCATAGTACCATAACCATAACATAAGTATTCTGTAAGTTACATAGGGCATAACATATTATATTGCCACCTCAGTGTGATGGGGCCATGCATCATGGTATGATTGAACTTCTGCAGGAATGGCTTGGAGATTTCGAAGGATTTTCATATCCGAGTGGACACCGTCTCCAAACAAGTAAGTGTGCTTTGGTACAGACAGAGAAGCACGCCTCCAGAGACGGTTGAGAAAGTGTTCTACTTTGACGCTTCTTAATGATCTCTTTAGAACCTTTTCCATCACATGGCTCTAGGATGCACCTTTCTGTGCAAGGGCATGTGTCCCCTTGAAGGTTACCATGTTCTAATTGTTTGTATTACATCTATTGAAATTAGTTCTCTTAATTCTCCTTTCAGCATGATCACAAGCGATCCATATTTGTTGGCAATTTACCATACGGTAAGCTATCCTTCGCTATGTTTTTTTCCCAAGGCTGTAGCTGTTTTTCCATTCTATTGCGGTAGACAGTAATATTTGGTTTGAAAGTAACATGTTGTGCTACACATTAGATAAGGTATATCGACCTGGGGAGTTTTAACTTTTGTTTTGCATTTTTTATTTTGTCAATACATTGTCCAGTTATTACAGATCTAGTCATCATGGCACAATCAGTTGACATGTTTAAAATGACAACGTTCTGCTCAACCCAGTTATATAAGTACTGTTATTCACTGGCAGTGCTTGCCCCAGCAGTACGTTGAGTAAACTATAAACTTTTTTTTTGTTGTTGTTTGTTTTCCCTGTGAACTGGAGTGGACTTGTCATCCTACAGTTCAGTTACTGTGTCACGTTGGGTAAAAGGAGTTTGGCAAAAATACCAGTGACTTCACTTCCTGCTTCCTTTATAATAACTCCTGTTGATCTCCTCTGTCTCTGCTGTGCCGCTGTCCAGACATCGCGGAGCTGGCCCTGAGGCAGCACTTTGAGGACTGTGGCTCGGTGGAGGCCGTACGGCTGATCAGGGACAGAGACACCGGCATGGGGAAAGGATTCGGCTACGTGCTGTTCGAGGTGAGAGGATGCCACGTTTGGGGAGCAGTGTTCAGACCCTATTAAAGCAGTTTAGGCATCTGTGCCCTTTAGAAATGTTTTAAAGCAATAACATTATCTGTTCTCAAATGAACGGCCAAGACTGAATTACAGCACAGTGCCTTAATTAAGCACTGAGTATCTCACATTAGGGCTGCAACTACTATTTTCATAGTTGATTAATCTGTTGATAATTTTCTCAATTAATTGATTAGTTGTTGAATCAATGAAATTTCATAACATGGTGAAAAAAAATGTTGTTCACTGCTCAAGACTTGAGCTCAAATGCCTTGTTTTGTCTACACACCAAGCATATTTAGTTTAATGTTATAGGAGTAAATAAAGCAGAACATATTTAAGTTTAACAAGCTGCAATTAGTGTATTATGAGGCACTTTCCTTTAAAAAAGGACCTAACTGATTACCTATATAGTTACCTATTGGCAATTCATTTAATTGTTGACAACTAATCGATTGTCTCAGCCCTATTTTACATTCTAAATTGTAATGGTACAGCCTCTTATAATGGTTTGTAGATTACAGGACTTTTACATCAGCTTCTGCAAGAAAGAAATCACATCTTCAGGTGTGTGGTCCTCCTTAAAACAGTCTGTTGTTCTGTTGTGTTTGTCCAGAGTCCTGACTCGGTGCAGCTCGCCCTGAAGCTGGACGGCTCCACGCTGTGCGAGCGCAAGATCCGCGTGAAGCGTTCGGTCAAAGACAAAGATGCGAAAGCGGTGGCCTCCGAAGATGGAAAGGGCCGAGGCCAGAGGAGGACGGGACCCATGAAGACAGGACAGAAAGAAGGACCTCCAGGCAAACCTGGTGGTGGTGTCGGTAGAGGAGGAGGAGGAGGAGGCGGTGGTGGTGGTATGGGTAGAGGCGGTTTCGGTAGAGGTGGTGGTAGTGCCGGTAGAGGTGGTTTCGGTAGAGGTGGTGGTGGTTTAGGTAGAGGTGGTTTAGGTAGAGGTGGTGGTGGTGGTGCCGGTAGAGGCGGTTTAGGTAGAGGTGGTGGTGTCGGTAGAGGCGGCGGTGGTGGTGGTGGTATCGGTAGAGGCAGAGGCAGCCAGAAGCCCTTCCAGAGAAATCCGGGGAAGAAGACGTCCCCCTCAACTTTCAAAGGAGAAATGGCCGACCCCGGGGCCAAGAAGCACAAAGGACAGAAAAAGAAATCTAAACCCCGGAAGAAGGACAAGATCCACTTATGAGGAGGTGGTCAGTCACATTTGTTTTCGTCGACGTTTTGACAGGAACAAGAATAAGATATTACTCCCATTGCTCATTGGTTTATCAATGGCGTCGTCTTTTAAATGAGATGAATGAACTTTAAAATGAGAACATTCTGTGGTCACATTTGTTTTGTTTTTTGTAACAGGAACATCAGGGGGGTATTCCAAGTACGTGGTTTATTGACAAACCTGGGTAAATTAACCCAGAGTAAGTGGTAAACCTCCTACAACAAGAACGAACACAGCATTGTTTTGTTAGAATGAAGCCATACAGCTCTTGTTGTAGGTTTACCACTTACTCTTGAGTTAATTTACCCAGGTTTGTCAATAAACCACGTACTTGGAATACTCCCATTAAGATATTATTCCCATTTGCCACTGATTAATCACTGCCGTTGTCTTTGACTGTTAAAATGAGGACATTCTGTGATCACTGTAAAACTTAATCACATTGTCTGTTCTGAGACGATCATTCAACAGTAACTGTTTTAAAAAAAAAAAAATCACAAAATCAAACCATACAGCAGTGGTTGCAGCTCAATCCTTCTTTATTATTTTTTTGGTAAAAATAAAAACAGGGCAACGTTCCTTAACATGACCCATCAACAGTAAGGAGTCCTTCATGCCACAGAGAAGAAAACTAACGAAATTGCCTCGCTGTTTTCAAACAATAACTTAAGTACAGACAGCTGGTCAAGGGACCAGTGTGGAGTCTTTTGTGTTGCTTTCACAGATGTGTTCCTATTTGTCACCGCAATGACCAGTACTTATTATTAGTCGTCACGGAGTGATATAACAAAAAGGATGTAAACAACTGTTGTGGTAAAAAAAATCGAGTTGACCAGGCAACCAATGGGTCAGTCCCAAACCTCACGCTTCTGGCAGAAAGTCTTGCACTCTTCGATGCTGCATGTTTCATGTTACTGGACTGAAGAATAACAGAATTTACTTCATTTTTACTAGTTCTGTCTTGTTTTCTTGTTTTTTGTAAATGATGACTCGGCACAACAGTTAACAGACCCTGATATAGACACGATGCCAAACTTCTTATTGATGGGGCAGCACCTGTAACAACGTACAACTCAAAACGAGCTGTAACAGTAACAATCACGGGACAGACACGTGGGAGTTTGTGTCAAAGCTTGTTCCTAAATGTTTAGCAATAGACAGACATATCCATGGATGGACATCCATATGAAAACGTACATGTCAGGAGTTCATGAGCTTAAGATGGAGCGCAGTGCAAATCATTACATGACCATCCCTATCCCCTTGGATTTGAGTTATGCTTCCACGGGCCGTCATTTTTACACTTTTGGGAGGCGAGGATGAGGCCACGTTCTGTTCTGGACGGGATTGACAACTGTGAGGATCTCTGGAGCCGGTGAATGAGATTATGGGGCGGGCGGGCGGGCTGGGGGAATAAAAACTAACGGTAGTAAATCAGACGCCTCTGGGCTCTCACTCCACGTCGTCATCAGGAGAGGTCTGGGCGTTGACGATACGCTACGAGAAAGGAGAACATGAACAATTAGATCATTAGAGTCATTATCAGTGACGACAAGATAATAAAGATGCTAACAGGTTACAAGGATAAGGGATAAATATCTTAAAATATCTACAAAATGCGAAAGATATTTATATTCAAAGCCATTAAGACACTTTGAAATGCAATAGGAACAAAAGATGATCTGGTAATGACAGCCTCTGTTCTCCGCTTTCAGAAATAGTTAAATCCCCTTACAAGTAAATACACAAATACCAAGGATTATCATTAAGTGCTTAGTGCCAAACTCTCAATCATATCTCATTTTCAATCATCAAATCTCAGTCATCCGTGCCAGTGGACCTAATAAAAAGGTAGTCAGAAAAGAGTCTAATGGTGGGTGTGGGGGTGGTTATCAAGGGTGGGAGTGGTGGGCTTTCCACATCAATAGGGTGTTGTTTTGGGTGTTCCCTAGTCAATTAGTTGAGTTATTTACTGGTAACTGGAGGGGGTTGTCAGGTCATCCCTGGTAATTGTAGTCCTTATTGTTTTAGGGGCGGTCAGCAGGTCTCTCTGTTTCATGCTTGGATCCTTGGGGTTGGGTGTGCTCATGTCATGTGCTCAAGTCGTTTAGGGCTAGGGGACTAACGGGAGTTTCCTGAGGGGGATTTCACAAAACCTAGATAAGGGATTAAGCTGGGATTTTTAGGTTATCCTGGATGAATTTAGCCTAGACTTGGTTTCACAAAAGAGATGGCGCATAAGTTACCATGGGGATGTATTCTCTGCACCTAGCCTGGTCCCGACCAGGCTAACAGCCAAGCTAAGTTAATTCTAATGGTAATTATGTGGTCTTATTAGTTCAGCTAGCTGTCATTCACATCAGACCTTCGTGCTAATTTTTAAGGAGCTTTATTCCATTAATAAACTATTTGCTAAATGTATTTGCTCGCAAAACAAAACAGATTGTCTGCCTACTACCATATGGTTATTATATTAATTGTGATAGCTTTATGATTATTAACCTAGGTTAGCCTAGGTACTCACTTTTTGCTTATTTTATTGTTGACGTTTGATGAATAGCCTACTGTAGTTGATTAGAAGTGGAGGGGCAAGTTTTCGAAGGTATTTTCAACTATAATATTAAGGTATATCATACTATGTGCATCTTTGCAGTGGCAAGTGGCTTTCTTAATGACGTTGCGTGCCGAGACAAGGAAGCACTCAAACGTGGGTGCATACGTAAATTTGCATTCAGTCGGTCTACCACGCCTACTCCTGCTGTTTTACCGAAATAGCCATGATTGCCCATTCCAAAAAGGACAACTTTACTTTATTGTGAGTCTATATCAAAAGCGGTTGTTCACTTTGTGTGAATGACGCTATTTTCTGCGTCTTGCGCACACATCCTGAATTACTTACACCTGGCTTGACATAGTCGCTCCTACTCATCCTGGATTGGCCTTAGTGAAACGAGTTGAGCTAGGATGACCAGACAACGCTATGTCAAACCTCGCTTTATCACTTATCTTGGATGTCTTAATTCTGCCTTTGTGAAATACCCCTCTGGTGAATGGCAGGTTGTTTGTATGCATGTAACGAGTGCGCGCGCGCGTGTGTGATTTCACCCTCGGTGACGTGTGAGTGTGTGCGCAAAGTGTGAGCTTACCTGTGGTGTTTGTGTGTACGTGAGCAAGAGAGAGAGAGAGAGAAAAAGCTAATCTGTGGTAACTTGTGGTGTGGTGTGTGTGTGTGTGTGTGTGTGTGTGTGTGTGCGTGTGCGTGTGCGTGTGCGTGTGCGTGTGTGCGTGTGCGTGTGCGTGTCCTCACCTGGCTGATGGTGGGCAGCTTGGTGAGCAGCATCTGGAACACTGGCGGCGGAAGCGTCTGCTGGAGCACCTGCAACAGCTGCTGAGGCTGACCGCACACGGCGATGGCGTTGGTCAGGTGATCCACACCCTTCTCATAGTCACCTGGGGAGGGGGAGCAGGGGAGTCGTGTGTGTGTGTGTGGTCACATCACATGCAGTCAACAACCAAGCCATCATAAAACAACATACCGTAACATAATAAATAACAAGCATTGCCTAAGTACATGTGCATACAATGCAAACAATCTTCCTTCCCCACTGTCACATGGGCCTACAGGGGCTGAGGGAGTATAGAGATCATCCAACACATGTCAACATTCATGTTACAGGGTCTGGCAAGGTATTTCAGTTTGTGTTTAATTGTGTTTAATGCCAATTGCCAAATTAATTCAATCAAGTCCACACTTCTAACCACAGAATTAGAATGAGGCTCTCCATTATATAGTATTTGTGAGGGAATAAGTTGATCTCACCAGAGATGCAGAGTCTGCTTCTCAATCATGTTCAATTTGGAAAACAAACAAACAAGGTGTGACAACTGAGGGGTATTTCACAAAACCTAGATGAGGGATTAAGCTGGGATTTGTTGGATATCCTGGCTGAATTTAGCCTTGACTTGGTTTCACCAAAGAGATGGCACATAAGTTACCGTGGGGATTTATTCTGTGCACCTAGCTTGGAGGGTATGCCAAGTATATGGTTTAGTGACAAATCTGCAGAAGTTAACTCAGAGTAAGTGGTAAAGTAGTATACTCATCCTGGATTGGTGTTAATGAAACGTGTTGAGCTAGGATGACCAGACAGACAATGCTATGTCAAGTCTCCCTTTATCACTTATCTTGGATTTCTTAATTCTGCCTTATATATAAGTACTCTTTTGATCCCGTGAGGGAAATTTGGTCTCTGCATTTATCCCAATCCGTGAATTAGTGAAATACACTCAGCACAAAGTGAGGTGAAGCACACACTAATCCCGGCGCAGTGAGCTGCCTGCAACAACAGCGGCGCTCGGGGAGCAGTGAGGGGTTAGGTGCCTTGCTCAAGGGCACTTCAGCCGTGCCTACTGGTCGGGGTTCGAACCAGCAACCCTCCGGTTACAAGTCCGAAGCGCTAACCAGTAGGCCACGGCTGCCCCCATTATTGTGAAATACTCCTCTGGGCTGTGGTCACAGGTGGATGCTGAAGAGTGAAGTGTGAGAGGGAGAGCATGAGGAAAAGGAGGAAGAGGAGGAGGAGATTAAGAGGAAGCATCTTACCTTGGGCCAGCAGCTCCTCTCCCAACTGGATCTCCTCCAGGAAGAACTTCTGAACAGCCTCAGCATCCTTCAGGTCCGGCAACTAAACACACACACGTACGTGTAAATTTGATGCTACCACCGATTTTAGCCCCCAGATTACAGTGCTTCTCACCAAGAAGATGTCGAAGACAAGAAATGTTGACAATGTTGACAATTAAATACAATGTTGAATGCTTCACACATTTCGGACAGGACTAGACATTAACGGATGACCGCACAAACAATCAACACATGACAACTGACTTCCCATAAACAATACAAGGACTATGCCAATGATCAATAAAAACAACTTCTATGCATTGCCTTATTCTTCAAATACAGCCTAATAATAAACGTTTTTCATGCAAAGTCAACAATCCATCAGGTAGTGTGTTCACTGTTTTAGGTGGCCCCTTACCCTGGATAGGCCAGATTGGTCCTGTTGTGCCTTCTGTTTTCTCCTTCCTGGGACAGAATACAACAAGACATTATGAGCTAAAGCCCAAACGAAGGATCAGTGAATCCTAGCAAATGTTCAATATCGACCATGCCTGCTCTACACTCTCTGTCTTACTACTTTGGAGTGTGGAGTGTTCACTGTGGGTATGGATCAGAGATGGGATGGATAGTCATCGACTTGGCCTTGACTATTTACAGTAGCCGAGGAAGAGGTTTACATTTGGGCTTGGTTGGTTTTATATCTGATTTAACTGACTTGATTTGAAGTGGCTTGAAGTTCAGTTGACTTTAATTGGCTAGGCAACTAGCAAGTGACGTCAAAGACATTTCTATTCACTATTCAGTAAGCATCTGATTAACCAAATCTCCCAGGGTTGACTAAGCCCAAGTTTGACAAATTCCTTAAGTTGTCTACCAGCATGCTGTCTTGGATGACAAACCAATATCCATGTGTGAGAATGGAGGTTAAGCCATCCGGATACCACTGGTGGACAAACCACAGTTAGCAGCTCAGTTAATAACATTTCAGCAACAACACAGCGAGATAGCACATTTCACCTGGCTAACTCTGATTAAGCTAAACCTAGCAACTAGCTGGAAGCACAGCGTCTCTGTAAGCCATTCCTGCACATATGAGGTGATGTTAGCTAAGCAGCTAGCTGATAGCAAAATGCCTCGATCACACCCGGACATTTACACGAATGCCCATTAACACGTTACCTCCTGTAACTGAAAGTTAACGAGATCGGCCGTGCATGGGTACTGTGAGGTAGACACCTCCGTCGGGTTTTGCTGGACAGGTTAACACTCACGTTCCCGAAGCTTTTGCTTGAAGTTGGGGTCACTCCTTCTTTTCCTGTCGAAGTAGATACAGTAACCCAGGAATAGCGCACCGCACACGCCGGCGGCGATTGTACTTGTTCTGCTATTCATTGTAGCTGTAGCCAAAGCCGGCGGTTGCCTCTTGGTAACGCAGGCTACCAAGGCAGAAATAAGAGGTAAAAGGTTTGTTTTAAATACCGTAACAATAACGTTACATGACCGACAGACAATCTGAGTTCTCCTCCACGGTCGAAAAAGACCCCATTCCCTTAACGTTGTCCTTGAGGTGACAGATGAGCTGGCCTTGGCGAATGCCTGACGTAAATTACAGGGTTACTTTCGTTCGGTCAGTCAGCCACACTTTCAAGCTTTAGTATCTTTATGATGGGTCAAATGTACGCTTGCATAAATACGGACAACATTCAGATTTTGCATGAAACAATTCCAGTGCAGTTTGACAAAAATCAGTAATGCAACTGTAATAGCCTAGGCCCTATTACTGTGTCTATTCGGGTGGATATGTGGAAATAAAATTAGGTTAATAATGTGTTAATTTTGTTGACGACTTTACAACAACGCAATAAAATAAAGGAAGGCACCGTTCTCCGCGTTTTCCATGAATGCGGTAGTAAAATATATTGACCACGAGATGGCAGTAGTAATCCACTGGTTATTGAGGTGTCTGACTGCACAGGTGGGACACAAAATCACGCCAACCCAATGTTGTTCACCAATCTCTCCTTTCTTTTTACACCCCCTCTTCTTTCATTCTTTATATTTGTGTATTTCTTTCATTCACTTTCTTTCATTCTTTCTGTCATTCTTACTTTCTAATTTTGCTATAGCTGCATGATAGTGATTATTGTATGCCATTTTACAATGCTTACTAGATGGCAGCAACGCTTCACTGTAAGTTCTCTCCTTAGCAGCTTCCAGCTTGAGTGAAATGTTTGGCCATTTGGTAAAAGTCTACATACTCTCCCCAACAACAAAAGAAGAGGCGAGACTATTAACTGCTATCTCTCTCTCTCTCTCTCTGAGCATGCGGACTACAGCGCACAAGGTCAAATGAAAGAGTGGGTGTCTCTAAATGACATGCATGACTTCCCCTGAAAGGGAAAGCATTTCACTTACAGCAACACAGTCTCGTTTTTCTACCTTTGAGTAACGTGTGTAAAGTAATATTGATGCCACATAGTAAGGAGTTTGGTAGGCCTAAATGCTGTGCAGTTGAGCTTCCTTCACTTCGTAACTTCATATTATCTTCCGTTAACACTCGGACGGCGATGTACAGTCCTGTGCATGAGACTGGGTGGACCAGGGGATGTACTACTTATTTATAGTATTTAGATCGTTTTCTAATGAATGAGAAAATGTTCTCAGAAGTTGAAAATGAATGATGTCATCTTCGAGAAGAGATTATGTTGGATGTGCACTCTCCCCAGTTTGCACAGGAAAAGTGTGTGGGGTGTTGTTATTCATGGGTTTCATCAGGTCCCTTTCCACAGGTGTATTAATCAATCACCATGCAGTCTGCATTGATAATTAAGGTGCTTGATTTTATACACCTGTGGAAAGGGACCTGATGAAACCCATGAATATGGAGATGGGGGGGGGGGGGGCAGGACCCTGAATAGATGTTCGCTGTCACCGCAGAGCCAGAGGTAAGAGAGGTTGCCTCTTCCAGCTCTTCCCTCTGAACAGATGGGCAGCCTCCATCAACAGCAAGGTCCCAGACTGACTTAAAATAGCCCACCTTGGCAACGAGGTGAGGACAGGCTCAAAGACTTAACACAGATTGCTGCCTGACGAGCAGATACACACAGGGCAAGAACAAACACACACACACACACACACACACACATGCTTGTGCAACCTTGCACATACATGTGCTAACTCATGCAAGTAAAGTGCTCACACTTTCTTGTTCTCACATACACGTGCACACTCACACACACACACACACACAAATACACACAACATTGGCTTGGTGCACTGTCTTAGTCATTGAGTGTGTGTATGTGTGGGAGTCGGGTGGCCTTCTGACTTGTGGTGTGGTTCCTCTGAACGGACACCTAGGTGTTCCCTGGCAATTCGACACAGCGCACCACATCAGAAGTGGTTGCCATAGTTACCGTGTCATTAACAGGTGGGCTCTTTATCTGAAATGTCTGCGTTGAAACCTACAACCACACTGGCACATAAAGACACACTCGCACTGCAAAAAATTACACTTTGAACACACACACACACGCACACACACATCATTTCTACATGTGCAATTTAATGTACTGTACTTTTTTGACCATGCACATCTTACTAGATAACTAATGTCACACCCAAACAGTCTCACTCATACGCACACTCATTCCTGTGTGTGTGTGTGTGTGTGTGTGTAATACACTACAGTCTGACTCTCTACGGTCTGATTCTCTTACTGTAGCTTATCCGCCCACAGCTGACGTCCAGCTGGATCCAGTGGCTGACAGGCAGGCCTCGGCCGACCACATCTGTCCCTCCCTCACTCCTCCCCCTCCGCGCACATAATAACATCCACATCCCCTGTTTCCATGGCAGAGGTAGAGAGCAACTCGAAGAGGCCCCCTTTTTCCGGGAAGGGGGATCTTTCAAGGGCCATTCCCAGTTCCCCTCTCAAATGAATCATCACGGGGGCCCCACTAAAAGGGTTAGTGGTGACACAGACACACACACA
This sequence comes from Alosa pseudoharengus, assembly GCF_046254945.1. NCBI lineage: Eukaryota > Metazoa > Chordata > Actinopteri > Clupeiformes > Clupeidae > Alosa > Alosa pseudoharengus. The sequence goes on along the minus strand of NW_027468564.1, from coordinate 42,405,006 downwards.
CACAGAGAGAGAGAGAGAGTTGGAGAAGTAGAAGAGAGGAGGAGCAGAACGTCTGTTGCACCGCACTGGTCTGCCTGTCTTACAATATGGTCAGTTTGGCATTCCTACTAATAGCTTAATAAAAATAAAAAGAGGCCCAGCAGGAGTGGTGATTTGTCTGGGGCAGAGAGTAAGCGCTAGTCTTTTTTCAGGATGGGGCACGGGGTTGTGTGTGTGTGTGTGTGGGTGGGGGGGGGGGGGGGGGTTGGTATGGCTGTGAAAATAGACTGAGCCACTGAGTCATAGGAACACACAGCAGGGCTCAGGTTGCAGGCGGACAGGGGAGGCGCTGGGGGTTTGTATGAGGATCTCTGCTGATGAAGTCCCAGGGGATTTGAGGATAAAAATAGAGTTATGAGCATTCCGTCACGTCCATACCCCCCCTCCCCACAACCCCTCACAAAATCCCTACTGTGACCCCCCCGCCCTCTACACACACACACACACTCACACACTCCCAGATTAAATTCACTTCCTGGCTGGAGCATACTCTAACCGCAGAGGAAGCATCGTTCCCCAGGGAGAAACTGGGAGAAGCGCGTGTCTGTGTGTGTGTGTGTGTGTGTGTGTGTGTGCGTGTGTGTGCGTGCGTGTGTGTGTGTGTGTGCGAGTGTGTACCGGTATGTGTGTGTGGCATATGTGAAACTGGATAGGTGTGAGTATGCGTTTATGTATTACTGCTTATGCAGCACCTCATGTCTATGTAAGTCTTTTCCTGAATAGAACAGTATGAATTAAATAGGTGACCACTGAGTGACAGGACAGCCAAACTTATGTTGTCAGCTGTCAAATCATTTACAACTTTCTCTTGCACATCCTCTATTTGTAGAGACAGTGCTGTTTTTTTTTTTTTACATAGACTAAACTTCAGATTTCAAGCATAACTTTTGGGCCTGAAACAACTCATCCTCTCCTATGCTGGTTGCATTGCATTCTGGGTAATATGCTACAGCTCTTTCTCAGCAGCAGACCTTAAAAGGTGCAGGGAGAGTTCACTGGTGCCGTGGATGGAGTCCCTTACTACCACCTGATCCCGTCTAATCCTCCCCGGGGGTGGTGGGCTCAGCAGGAGGTCCGTCTGCCTGGCTGATGGGTGGTAATGTGCCTGGTTCCGCGGGGGGCCCCCGTATGTGTACTGTACACATAAGAAAAGCTAGCCAGCCCTGTTGTTAGAACCTGCCATGTCAAAGAGGGAGATGATGGATAACTTTAAGTTTAAACCAACCAGTATAGATATGCTGTATATATTTCTAATGTTTTCTTTTGTCAGTGGTCAGCGGTAGAGTGAGTGGATGTCAGTGTTGATATGTTATATTTATTGTTATAGTTATTGTTATAGTTATCGTTATAGAGGTATAGTCGACCAACAAACAAACTAGATAAAAAAGGTATGTATAGGGGGATGGTAGGGAAATGCATGCAGGTCTATGAGAGAGTGTAAAGACAGAGATTTTTAGACAACATTGAGCTTTATGCATCTGCCATCTGAGGATAAGTCTCTTTGAATTAATGGAGATTGCTGACTCATGCTAGTCGCTACAGGATTCACACCGACGTCACTGGATTCACACAGACATATTTTTGGGGTAACAAACACATAAAAGTTAATGGTCCAGAAACGTCTGGCCTGTGTTTCCTCAAAGTGAGTTGGAAATTAATTGAGTCAGTTGGACACATGTGATCTCTGCTGATGTGAAGCACAGAGTGTTGTTAGCTGACTCGGCACATTTTAAATTTCCTCTTTAAACACTCTAACCTGGTGCAGGCATCTCGTGCTTGACGAGTGTGTCTGCTTCTAGAAGCAATTAACCTGGCGTCTGCTCTGTCATCTACAGTAGGCAGGGCGGGGGGTGGGGGGTGTATGTGTGTGTGTGGGGGGGTGGAATTGCCATGGTTACAATTTGCTAAGGATACCATGGCAACACAGTTGGCACATTCACTAAGGTCTGAACATGGTGTCTTAGAAACTGATCTATGTGTATGACGTTTTGCAAAAGGGTTTTTATGACATGAAAACCGATGCAAACCTGGAGAATTAGCATAACGCGTTTGTAGATTTGGTGAAAGATTTTGTTGTTTGCTGTGTGGAAGCAGTAGTACTGCAACAAACATTATTCTTCTCTAAATGAATCAATTATTCAATTATTTGTTTATACTATACTATACTAGTGTATGAACATTTTGGAAATGTCAATCCGTTTTTACCAAAGTTGACATCCTCAAATGTCTTGTTTTGCCACACTCCAATAATATTCAGATTACCATCATAGAAGAGTAAAGAATCAAGAAAGTATTCAAATGTAAGAAGCTTGAATCAGAGTACTTTTCTGCCACACACACACAGATATACAGCTCTGGAAAAAAGAGATCACTGCACATTTAAATATGACGTCAACTCATTCAAAATGTCACTCAGCAACCGTAGGATGACATCCATCAGAAATATATGCAATGGTCTTTAAACTGTATATAATTGAATTGTTGACAACTGCAAGTATTACATTTATGCAACAAAGTAAAAGTTCATAAAATTCAGAAAACAGTTCAAAACATCTGTGTAGAGTACAGACACTGCTGTCTGAGTTTGTCCTGTGGCTCTTTTGGCACCTTATCTTGCCTCCCTCTCTTTCTCTTTTTATGTTTCCTCTGTTCTTTCCTCTTCTCACAGGGTTCCATATGTCTGGCAAAGCACAGGCCCCTGAGTAAACAGTGGAGAAGAGTGATGCCATTATTGGGTGCAATCAGGTTAGTAAGGAGAGAAGTAATTTTCCTTGTGATTATTCACCCATCTTAGTCTCACTGTCTCTCTTTCTCTCTCTCTCTGGTTTTCTCACTGTGTTGGCATAGGCAGGATGTAATCATTCTTTACTCAGTCCCACAGCTGTTTTTTCTTTAGTTATTTTTATTATTTATTTTATTTTATTGTGAGCTTTGGCCGCCAGCAATCCGCCACAGAGGCTCGCCAAGCAGACAGGAACTGAAAAAATTCCGACGTTCGGAAAGGTTTTGTTGAAAAAAAAAGAGGTCACTCTCTATGTTTTTTTTTTTTTTTTTTTTGGCGAGCCATCCAGGATCATCCAGAGCAGGAGGGGCCTTGGACTTGGAACCCTTTTCCCCTTGCAGACTGGAAGCCCTGTATTTTCCATGAACTCTGTGCGACGCTCAAAAACGTCCCCCCCCCCCACCCCCCCTCCAAAGGCCCACTTCCAAGGAAGCTATGTCATCCAATGTGTTTTCAAGATGAAACACGTAGTGGAACTTGGAACGCACTCCCACCACCACTGCAAGCTGGTACGGGTGCCTCAGTGGAGGAATGAAAGAGGGATAAATAATGAAAGAAAAAAGCCCCCTCTTTTTAACGAGGCTGAGCAAGTGTTTTTTATTGTTGCTTTTGGGTGTCTACAAGGATGAGGAGGAGTGAGTAACAGTTGGGAAACAGACAAGGAGGAAAGAGGAAGGGATAGAGAGAGAGGGACAGAGAGAAAGAGAGAGAGAGGTTTAGGAAAAATGGTGAAAAGGAAATACACATAGCCAAAGATGAGAGAGACATGGTCTCTGGGTGTAGGAGACAAAGTGCAAAGGATGGAAAAATGATGTTGGCAGAAAGACAGAGAAAGTGGTGGCAATGTTAACTACTTCTCTGTTCCCAGTGTCTCATAGTGTGTCCTGTATCTTACGTAAGTTGTTTATTTGTTAATCTCAAAAACTACAGTAGGAGGCAGAGCTTTCTGCTACCGCGCACCCCTCCTCTGGAATAATCTTCCTCCCTCAATTCGATTAGCAGACACCCTCCCTATGTTTAAGTCTAGACTTAAAACATACCTCTTTAGTGCCTCCCATAGTTAGGTATGGTGCAGTGTGGAACTTCAACCACCTCAGGGTTTTTTGGAATGGACCACCCTGCTGTGTCCTCGTGTGACTGGCACCCCAGTCATGCGTGCGATGGTGGTCACTGACCATACCTGCGCTGGTGTCAACTACCCTTCACCATGCCTTCAGGTCTTCAGGTCTTCTAGGTCTTTGGTGTTGCTTTAAGCATTCATGAGATGATTGGCAAGGTACACGCTGAAGTACAGGTGATTATCACCAGATACCACGATAAAAAATGCTACACCAGTCAACATAAAAAGGTTCCCAAATAAGGGTGGCTGTAGGCCATGGAGGAAAAAGGTGGAGATAAAGTCATTAAAAAGAGAGTAGAGAGAGTGTGACTGTGTGTGTGAGGGAAAAGTCCAGAGGCAAACTGAATGGTAGTGGAAGAGATTGCAAACAAGAAAGAGACTCTGTGTGTGTGTGTGTGTGTGTTTGTTTTGCCCTGCTGAGAGAGTTCTGCAGGCTCCTGTATGTTGCTGGCCTGGCGGGCGTAGAACATCGCTCTCTGTCTCTGTCCCTGGCAGCCATGGTGCCGCCTCTGGGCTCCAGAACCTGGCTGGTGTTGCCCTCCCCAACCCAACCCCAACCCCGGGCCCTGGCTCACGCTCCGGGTCCACCCCCAGTGCCAGAGCCCGTGCCCCAGTGCCAGAGCCCGTGCCAGGGGCCGTATGGGTGGAGCTGGTGGTTTTGTCACCGTGGGCAGACAGACGCGTCTCCCAACAGCCCCCAGCCGTCTGACTGCTGCTGAGCTCACAACAACACCAGCGCCCTCGCCAACACAGAGGTCACGCACGGCCTCCCCAACCGCCGCTACTCCACCACAGCTCTCTTTCTCTCTCTTTCTCTCTCTGTTTCTACAGCTCTCTTTCTCTCTCTTTCTCTCTCTGTTTCTACAGCTCTCTTTCTCTCTCTGTTTCTACAGTCCTTTTTCTCTCTCTGTTTCTACAGCTCTCTTTCTCTCTCTGTTTCTACAGTCCTTTTTCTCTCTCTGTTTCTACAGCCCTCTTTCTCTCTCTGTTTTTACAGCCCTCTTTCTCTCTCTGTTTCTTTGTTGCCCTGTCTGTTTTTCTCTCATGCGAGCTGTCATGCATGCTCTCTCTCTATATTTTTTTGTTCTTTCAATAATAATAATAATAATAATAACTTGGACTTATATAGCGCCTTTCATGGTACCCAAGGTCGCTTAATAATGAGGGGGGGGGGGGGGGTTAGGGGTCAAAGGAAATGTTTTGAGGTGCTTTTTGAACATGGGCAGGGACGGGGCAGAGCGGACATGGAGTGGTAGACTGTTCCAGAGTGTGGGAGCGTTGGCAGAGAAAGCTCTGCCCCCAAAAGTCCGCAACCTGGTGCGGGGGGTGGCCAGCAGGTCCTTGTCAGAGGACCGCAGGGAGCGTGACTGAGTGTAGGGGTGGAGGAGATCTGTGAGGTATTGTGGTGAGAGTCAATGGAGAGATTTGTAGGTGAGCAGGAGGATCTTGTAGGCGATGCGTGACTTAACTGGCAACCAGTGGAGCTGTTGGAGAATGGGAGTGATATGCTGCCAGGGCTTTGTGTGGGTTAAAACCCTGGCAGCTAAGTTCTGGACATACTGGAGTCTGCTAAGGGCCTTGGTGGGCAGTCCAGACAGGACACCATTGCAGTAGTCCAAACGGGAGGTGATGAAGGCGTGGATGAGTGTCTCAGTTACTGAAGGTGTGAGTGAAGGCCGGAGCCGTGAGATGCTTCTGAGGTGGTAGAAGGCAGACTTGGTGACATTGTTGATGTGAGACCGGAAGGAGAGAGTGGAGTCCAGAATAACACCCAGGTTGCGCACCTCAGTAGATGGGGAAATGGAGCAGCCATCCACAACCAGGGCCAGGTCTCCAATTTTCCTGAGCAGTGGTGCAGGGGCCACCACCATGAGCTCTGTCTTACTACTGTTGAGTTTGAGTAGGTTTGTGGTCATCCATGATTTGAGTTCCTGCAGACAGTTGACAAGTTGTATGGGTGGGAGATGGGAGGAGGGGTTTGTGCTGATATAAAGCTGAGTGTCATAGGCATAGCAGTGGAAGTTGAGTCCATGTTTATGGATAATATGACCCAGGGGTAACATGTAGATGGTGAACAGCAGAGGACCAAGCACAGAGCCCTGGGGCACGCCATGGCACGCATTTCAGTCTCTATCTATCTATTTATCAATCTATCTCTCGATCTATCTATTTATCAATCTATCTCTCGATCTATCTATTTATCGATCTATCTATTTATCAATCTATCTCTCGATCTATCTATTTATCTATCAAATCAAATCAAATCAAATCACATCAGTATTCATCCATCCATCTGCCTATCTGTCTGTCTGTATGTCTACCTGTCTGTCTGTCTATCTGTCTGCCTGTCTGTCTGTATGTCTGTATGTATGTCTGTCTGCCTGCCTGCCTGTGTCTGGTTTCTTCATTTTATTCTCTTGATCATAGCTGTAAATCTCTCTCTTTTTTGTCGTTTGTCTGTCGTTTGTCATCTTCCTCTTGGACTATCTTGCCTCCCCCTCTACACTTCTCCATTTCCTGTTCTCTCCATCTTCTTTCCTGCCTCATCCTTCTCTCTTCTCCTCTCTCTCTCCCTCCCTCCCTCTCTGTGTCGCTCTCTCTCCATCTTTCCATGGACTGATTTACAGTGTCTTGGACGTGCCTGCGAGGGTGGAAAGGGTGATTTAACGGAGGAGTGTGAAAAACGTTGATTGGGAGACAAGAGAGGGAGGAAATGAGGAAAAGAGGAATGAGAGAGATAAAGAGAGAAGAAAAGAAAGAGAGAGAGAGAGAAATAGAGAGAGAGAGAGAGAGCTGCATGCCCCCCTGGCACGGAGGGAAATGAGGACATGGCTGAACAGTACTGTAGACACACACACACACACACACACACACACACACACACATACACACTCTGCGTTCTAGCACACTATCACTCTGCTTTCAGTAGGGGTAGCTGCTGCTCCAGGAACACTGCCGACTCAAGTCGCACACACCTACACACACACTCACACACACACACACACACACACACCTACACCCCCCCCCCCCCCCCCCACACACACACACCTACACACACACTCACAAACACACACACACACACACACACACACCTACACCTACACACACACACACATACACACACACACACACACACACACACACACACACACACACACACACACACACTTATTCTCAGAGTCTCAATGGAATTACAAACCAGCAAATAAGAGATATCAAGTACACTTACATGTAAAAAGAAAAGACATGACTGAGTAACAGTGTGAGCATGACTGACTGACTGAATTACTAATTGATTTACTGACAGACTGATATACTGAACGAATTAATGAATAAATAAATTAATGAATGAATAAATGAAGTCCCAGCTCTGCGGCCATCTTTTTTAGGTGAGTGTGGGTGTTTACTGTAGGAATGTTGACGTAAATGAAGACATGACTGAGTAATCTAGTGAACATGAATGAGAAGTACCTGCAGGCTTGCACGTCACACCTGAAGCCCTAGCAACCCTTCACTTTCCACACTGGCCGATGTCAATGAAGTTTGTGTTGTTCATATTGTAACAACAAACAACACATTGTAGCATAATTTGAATTCATTTTTCTCTCAGTATAGATAGAAGGATAAGGGGGAAATAAATAATGCATTGATGTAAGTGATTTCAACACGAGGCTGTAACATAACCCAAGGTGAAACAGGAGAAGCGGGGCCGAACGCTTCATACGTTATTCTCGTAGGGATGCTCGTCTGCCGCAGCGGTCAGTGATTTAGTGACCCGTGTGAGATCATTGCCACCCCCTTCTCGTGTAACTCTGTCCAGAATAAGGGCGCAATATCAATACATGGAGATGGATTTAAATTTAGTGCCCATCCATCGCTGAGCCAGGTCATCGTGCACAAGTCCACTACTGTGGTCATTTATAGTGCCATGGGTATCCCAGTGCCCAGCCAAAGACGACAGCTGATGAGGCACAGGCTGACCGGGGGCTGCCTGGCGCACGGTGGTGGAGGGATTTTTTTACCAGACACTTTGGCCCCTAATTTGAATGATGGGTAAAGTTCTTATGTCTACAGCTAATTTAATTAGTGGGCAAAATCAATTTGCTAATTTAAGACCTTGACTGGAAACATTGATGAGTCAGCACAGTTCTCCCACATGGCCTTATGATGACTGTAGTTCATGCATGAGAACTTTGACTGCCATTTAAATTAGGGCCCCATGTGTTTTTGGTGGTGGGAATTGATTGTGAGATACAGTATTACCAGAGGCGGACAGAGTACACAGCTTTATTACTTGAGTAAAAGTACAGATACCCTTTGCTCAATTTTACTCAAGTACAAGTAAAAGTACAACAGTCAGATGCCTACTGTACTTAAGTAAAAGTACTGTTTTTCGAAAAGTGTTTTTAAAAGTACTTGAGTATCAAGAGTACAA
>NW_027468564.1:42369130-42391630 GCF_046254945.1 Alosa pseudoharengus | reverse complement strand
AAATCAAATTCTGGTGTTGATTTTGCTTTTAAAATCCGTGCACAACTGCATGCAAAAACTTCAGACTTCAAACTTGGCACGTGCCCCCAATTGCAGATGCATGCCGCACCCTGTAGCATTCATGCCCAAATCACGCTCTTGGCGGTTGATTTGTAAATATGCCCAGTGAGTTGTATGCAAAACGTCAAACACACACACACACACTGGGCTTATAGTAGCACATGCCTCTAGCGCAGGTGAGTGCCCAACCCCGGAACATACTCGTAGCCAAAAGTCACATATGTGTTTCAGTAAATTTGAAGTCGCAGAGATTATTTTTTTTATCCTGCAAACACAACACAGCAGTTACAACTTCACAAATCCTTGGGTACAAGTGCGCAAATCCCATACCACACATCACAACTTAAAAACATCCTATGCTTACATTTTTGCTACTGTCAGTATATTTGCAAAACAGTTTTGCACACCTGTTAAAAATGTGAGAACATGAACAAAATTTGTATATTTGTTAACTTTTATGTTAATTAATGCAACAAGAGTTGCACATCTGTAGAATATGTTCTTCTAAATGCATTTATTTAATCATCTAGGGTCTGTGACCATTTTCTCGCATTCACACAAGTCAACTACAACTGCTTGAATCTGCCGCTAGGAGTCTAAAATGCTGTTTTCTGTAGCTCTCACTTTTGCTCCAGACGTGACTGAGATATTTGGTGCAAAACTGATTCGTACCCGTAGCCATGAGCCATAGAATTTGTATAGCCAGCTGACGGACATGCTTACTCACTCAAGGGAATTCACTCAGCAGCAGTTCTAGAACAAGCAGATCTAGATTGATAATTGCATGCTCAGTTGTTCTTGCCGGTTTCAAGCCTTATCGTTCAACAATGATGTTTGCAGGCCTGTTCGACGATGGGTTTTTGAACATGTTGTCCAGTGAGCGTTCATATGGTGAAGTCTGTTGTCTGTAGCCCTGAGAGTTATAAAATGATGTTTGCGGACGTTCTATTTGTAGAGCGACAAACGTGCCAAGTTCTTCTTCACCCTGCCCTCAAGTAGGTCTCCGCCCTCCACACCAGTGAACACGTATCACGCGTGCACACACACACACACACACACACACACACACAAACACACACACACACACACACTTAGCAAGCCAAACTCAAATACCAGCAGGGATCATCTCAGAGTGGAGAGGAGGTCGAGCATATGGGAGCCCCTCTAAAAATATATTTGACCACATGCTCTGTATCTGACCTTACCACCCCAACGCCATCCGACTGACCGGTATCAACTGGCCTGGGGAGCACCTCGGGGGAGGACTGGATGGGTCGGGGGTCTGGAAGGTGATATCCCCCAGAATCTTGGGGCTGTTGACATTACTGAACAACCAGTCTTGCCATTGCAGGGGGTGGCGTCGTGCAGATATAAAGGTTAGACCGAGTCCCTATGGAGAACCCTGCTATTTGAGCCATGGGAGAGAGCACACACACACACACACAAATACATATATCTCAAATACACGCACAAATACATAGGCCTATATCTCTCTCTCACACACACACACACACAAATACATATATCTCTCACATACACACACAAATATATACACACACACAAATACATATATCTCTCACATACACACAGAAATATATATACACACACAATTACATATATCCCTCACATACACACACAAATATATACACACACAAATACATATATCTCTCACATACACACACAAATATATACACACACACAAATACATATATCTCACATACACACACAAATATATACACACACACAAATACATATATCTCTCACATACGCACACAAATATATACACACACACACATACATATATATCTCACATACACACACACAAATACATATATCTCTCACATACATACACACACAAATATATACACACACACAAATACATATATCTCTCACATACACACACAAATACATATATACACACACACAAATACATATATCTCTCACATACACACACAAATACATATACACACACACAAATACATATATCTCTCACATACACACACAAATACATATACACACACAAATACATATATCTCTCACATACACACACAAATATATACACACACACAAATACATATATCTCTCACATACACACACAAATATATACACACACACAAATACATATATCTCTCACATACACACACAAATATCACAAATATATATACACACACACAAATACATATATCTCTCACATACACACACAAATATCACAAATACACACACACAAATACATATATCTCTCACATACACACACAAATATATACACACACACAAATACATATATCTCTCACATACACACACAAATATCACAAATATATACACACACACAAATACATATATCTCTCACATACACACACAAATATATACACACACACAAATACATATATCTCTCACATACACACACAAATATATACACACACACAAATACATATATCTCTATGTTATGGTCACAGTAACTCTCAACCATTTTTAGAATGTGAAGAATACACACAAGCTGCCACAGCACACAATTCAATCATCAAGCGGAAACACTGACTATCCCTGTAATTGGCCATGCATATCTATCTATCTATCTGTCTATCTATCTATCTATCTATCTATTTATCTATCTATCTATTTATAAATGACAGGAACATCTGTCTGTCTGTTTGTCTGTTATTCGCATATCTCCCGAACCGTTCGTCCGATTGATTTCAAACGTGGCAGGTGTCTTGCGGGCACAAGTAAGTGCAGTGCCAAGTTTGATGTTGTTTGTATAAGTAATGCAAAAAATATCATTAAATATATCGGTAAACTTAATGCCACACACGACCGGACAACGAGTGGCAGATAAAGCGTGATGTCACTTATATGATACCAGACTGTGTTTGAGTCACATCGTTGCAAATTTCATAAGATGATGCTTCATTCCACAAAATGTTTTGCCTTCTATATCATCAAGTTATTTAATTGGCTAAACATAGTCAATAGTCTTAACTCTTTAGTTCTATGTCCTTTTGATCAGCTACAGACAACGAGTTGCAGACAGGGCATGATGACACAGGGCATGAATCTCTGGACATAGGGTATTTGAGTCATATTGTTGCAAATTTCCAATGCATCATTCCACAAAATAATTTGTCTTCTCAAGTAATTCAATAGGCTAAACATATAGCCTTAACTAGGTCATTTGATCTGTAAAATATGTCACATGCAGTCATTCTTAAATTCTACTCACTGCACATTTATTATAATGTATTATAATATAATATTCAGTATTCATTATTGAATGCTTAGCTGGAATGATGTTTTCCCCTATCATCCTATTTTTAAAGCAGGCCTACTTGCAGGCATGTAATTGGGCTACAGGATTTCTACAGGAATATTATGTCACTGCACTGGTTCACTAAATGCACTAGCACTAGCATGTCAGCACTAGCATGTCAGCACTAGCCATTCCGGGTCTATGCACGCTACCCATTTCTGGTCTATACATGTTACACGTGCAGGTGGATGGCACACAAATTGTATCACCGTAAACATGTGTGGGTGATAACAACTGGAAAGGCATACAAAATCCTTACGAACCCCACAATAGTTGGCACTGAAGACTTGCTAACATTATATCTCATGGTATTTGGGAAAAGTGTTGGAAGTGTTGGTTAACTGAACTTTATAGTTATAGTTAGGAGTTGGCAGCAGGTGTGTTTGTCTGTCCTTCACATAGACATACACGTTGAAAATCAATTAGATGATGAAACCATTGGTAATTACTTGTTTCAAAAACTGGCTGACACTATCTCTGTAAGCAGACACATGGCATATCCCATTCCCATGATATGAAGTGCCTGTATGATGGCTCATCCTGTTGCTCTGTTACATCACCATTACACATAAATTAGCATGCTAGCAAGCCCTTTCTGTCACTGCCTGCTGCTACTGTTTCTCTGCTCAATGTTTTGCCTTTTCATTAGTTGCATTGCTAGTTTCCGAGCCCAAAACTCCTTTCTGTTGCTCACAGCAGACACATGATGAAGCCCATCACCACCACACCATGAAGTGCCATTATGTTGATTTATAATCCCTCTCATTCTTGTCACTTAGTTGTCAAGGCTCGACTAATCCCCCTCACCAGCACCATGTAACATCTCTTCCTCCCCAAAGAGGAAGTCTTTCCTCTACTACGCACTTCACTTCACCTGGTAGGAGGAAGTGTGGAAGGATGTGAGTGTGACAGCACGATGGTGATGGCGGTGCTGGCAGAAATGGAGTGTGTTGTGTGTTTATTTTTGAAACTGTAAGCCCCTGCTGTCTTGCTGCCCCCAGCCCCCCCCCCTTCTGTGATTTTGTTCTTCTGTCGGTGTAGCGTTAGCGAACTTATAGTGTTAGCGAGCGTAGCATCATCAGAGGTCGCGGCAGAAACGGAAGCGATCCTTCATTTGCATAAGAAAAGCAAAAAAAAAAAGAGTCCTGTTTGATGTCTTTATCTGCCCGCCGACACTTTGATGCTTCCGACTGACGGCCGTGTATGTGCACGTGTGTGTGCGTGTTTGTTTTTCCGACACAAAAAGAGAGGGGGTGAGAGGTAGGGTTAGGAATTAAAAGGAGAGATAAAACAAGTTTACCTTCTTTTTTCCTCTCTCTTCCGCTTGAAAAAAAAAACCCATCAAGCGTGTGGAATAATTAGAGCAGGGCTCATCCTGCATTCAGCTCCTCTAGCTATTCTCACCTCCTCCTCCTCTCTCGCTCTCTGTCTCTTCTCCTCCTCCTCTCTCTCTCTCTCTCTCTCTCTCTCTCTCTCTGTCTATTGCGTTGGTCTCTGGTGGCCAATCTGTCTCCATAACGAACTAGGCGTACTGCCCGAGTTAAGCCGATACACCTCTGATTAACAAATCAATCAGCGGTGTTTGTCTGGTGGGCCTCGCATGATGTCCCCTGATAACGCCCCCCACCCACCCACACACGTCAATATGTCGGATTAGCCGCGGCAGGCCCACGCACAGGTACGACAGCTGCCTAAACTTTTGACACACATCATGGATTTGTATCGTAAATTGTGTCGTGATATTCAACCTCTTCTGGAAGGCAACTTTTCTGGGATTTGTCAAGGTTGGCAGCCAACTGTAACACACTGTGTTTTGGAGTGTGTTATCCACCCCACAAGGTATTGGTCTTTTGGAGGAAGTTAACAGCCGGCTGGAGCAGATGGCAGCCAAAACCGATCCAGTCTGCCAGGTCCGGGACAAGTCTGGGCCAGATCGATTCACTGGTCACCAGAGCCTTCTGATCAAGTCACATTTGTATGCTGCTGCCATTTGATCCTCGGTTTTGTGACCTGAGTTTTCAACCTGGTTCCAACCCCCAGCCTAGTTTATGAGTTCATGTGGGTCCCTCCACTCCCACATACACACACATCTTGCACCTTTAACCTGGATCTAGTAGTGCCTGGCAGGCTGTAGGACGCCAGCTTGAATTTGCAGTGCAGTGCATGCTGGTCTTGTGGAGGACTGGTGTGCCAAACCCAAACTGGGCACAAGCCCAGGCGCCTGCACAACGTGGCCCTTTAACAATCCAATGACTGAAAGGACAGGATAAATACCCCCATCCGCTGTGTTATTTCTCCCATGTGGTCACCACCATGTGCCAAAGAGCACCATGGCGCCCTCTTTGTGCCCGTTGTGGGCATGTGGACGAGTGGGTGGGTGGATGTAGTGATGGCAGGTGTGATGGTGTTTCTTCACTGCCAAGGACAAGATGGGCATCACTGGGTTTGGAGATGTGCCTTTGAGAGGTGGGGGTCTATGAGATACGGAACCTTGGCTTTGTTTAAGTGGAGCACGGGGTTTGTGTATTGGGTTTTGTTGTTTTGGTACAGACTTGTCTCCATTGCCACTCCCCCACACCCCCGCACAAGCAAACAAACACACACATACACACACACTGCAGGTTTCATGGTTGGTCCGCTGGTGGGAGTGGGAGCTCTCTCTTTGGTCCGCTGGTGGGAGTGGGAGCTCTCTCTTTGGTATGCACAGGCACTGCTGCTTTCACTCCCCTACTTCCTCCTCTTTAAATAATTTGTTTTGTTTTCTTCCACACTATGGAGTGGTCTGAGTGTGTGTGTGTGTGTGTGTGTGTCTTCTTCCTCCTTCTTTCTTATATATATATCCCCCTGGGGATCAATAGTATCTATCTATCTATCTATCTATCTATCTATCTATCTATCTATCTATCCTCCTCTTTGCCTGCTTTTGTTTTTAGCCTTCTTTAAAGCACAGGAGTCATTTATTCAGGGAAGAGAGAGAGAGAGCGAGACAGAGAATGTGTGTGTATTTGTGTGGGGGGGGGGTGTTCAGGGGTGTGCAGTGGAAGCTGAAGACCCTGCACCTTCTTCCTCCTTGGCCTCCTCTTCAGCCAATACCTAATCAATTGAACCCTGCAGAGAGAAAAAGAGAGTGAGAGAGATAAAGAGAGAGAAGGAGAGAGAGTAAGAGATTCAGGTTGCCAAGAGGGAGAAAAGAGAGAGGGTGAGAATCTAGTTGCCAGGACAACCTGAAGCAGAAGTGCCAAGTATTTTTTTTCTGAGAACAGAGTGAGAGAGTGAGAGTGAGAGAAACAGGGGCCTCTCCTTACATGAGAGACGTCTCCAATGGCAACCGAGGGAAACATCTCATAGGCAGAGGTCGTGAGAGGTCACGTCTCCAAACCTGTGTGTGGTTGTTTGCAAGTCGAGGGCATACAAGAAATACTAACACGTAGTTGTAAACCACAGGAATGCACACAACAAAAAAGAACCCCTTACACACACGCGCACACACACACACACATACACACATTCACAGAATATTCGCTTCAGAAGTGAGACATATCATCACATGGATTGTGGCTTTGTGCATAGAGTTTGTGCATACAAATGTATGTACATACAAATGCATGTTATTTATGGTTTGTTTGTTTGTTTGTCTGTAAGATTATGCAAAAACACCAAGGACCAGATGTACAAACGTTTTAGCGCCTACAGTACTTCAGGCGTATTTGATTCGCAACGTGCATGTAAAAACATTGCCAGGTATGTACAAACAGGCCGCACTGAGGAACTTAGCGTTGTAGATGGGGCAGGGACGGACGGTGATGAGCGCTGTTTACGTAATGAAGTGACAGCTTAGTAAATTCCACGCAATATGGCAAAGCAGCGTTCGCATTCTGCGCATAGAAAAACTCGGTATTAGCGCTTTCTCTATACATCCGGCCCCAAGACCACTTTTCATGACAATTGGTCATGAGCTTTGGAGCACTGCTGTGCCATACTGTCAATGCTGAAATTATATTGACTAGATTTGTTTCAAGAAAAAGGGACTGTTTCTGTCTCCAGCTTGTGTAGGTGACATCGAAGGACCCATGTCCATCTAACTCCCCCACCCCCCAGCTTCTAAAGAAAATGAATACACTTCCTGTTCAGGGGACTTTTACCCAGGGTATGTGAAAGACCCTGAGTGTGTGTGTGTGTGTGTGTGTGTGTGTGTTTGTGTGGAGGGCGTGTTGTGTTTTGGGACAGAGGGAAAGATGAAAGAGAAGAAAAAGAGGAAAAAAACAGAGAGAGTAAAAAAAAAACGCTTCCCCATGTATGCATTCCATCCCCATGGCAACGAGGCGCTGTGGAAAAAAAAATGGAGCCGGGTTGCCAGGTGACAGCTGGGTTATGTGCGTGGGCGGATGAAGGGCGACGAGAAGAGCTGGGCGAGAGAGAAGGGGGCAGGGATTGAGATGGGGTGATAGAGA
The DNA here is from genome assembly GCF_046254945.1 of Alosa pseudoharengus. Classification (NCBI taxonomy): domain Eukaryota; kingdom Metazoa; phylum Chordata; class Actinopteri; order Clupeiformes; family Clupeidae; genus Alosa; species Alosa pseudoharengus. Next base: position 42,383,815 of record NW_027468564.1, on the reverse strand, counting down.
GAGAGAGAGAGAGAGAGAGAGAAACACTGCCCTCACACACTCCTGGAGGGGGTTCATTCATCGTGGCAGCCGCTGCAGGTCACAACATGATATTTAATACACACACACACTCACACACATGCACGCACACACACATAGATATAAACACACACTCAGACACCCTCTTTTCTGCTTTACATCATTGTTTCATCATTCACCCTCTCTCTCTCTCTCTCTCTCTGTCCTTCTCTTCTCTATCCAATCCAATTCAATTCAATAGAGCTCCATTGGCATGAAGGAAATAAAGGAAACAAAGACATCATGCATCATATAGTACTGTGTGTGTGCGTGCATGTGTGTGCAGGTGTGCTCTCTCTCTCCCTCTCTCCCTCTCTCTCTCCCTCTCTCTCTCTCTCTCCCTCTCCCTCCCTCTCTCTCTCCCTCTCTCTCCCTCCCTCTCTCTCTCTCTCTCAGGCCTCAGCTTAGCCGTCCCCTCCGGTTTCCTCAGGAGTGCTCGGTGCCAGACCCGGCCTCAGTCTCTCAGTCTCATCACGTCTCCCCTGATCTGAATGTCAAGCAGCTGTGAACACGGACCCACTTCCTCCACCTCCTCAATGCAAACCTCCTCAGCACTGATGCACTCTCTCACATCCACACAACACGTCCCTTTCATGTGCCAGTTCTATCCCATATGTCTATATTATGTCTGTCATACCTTGTCCAGAGATAAATGCTTTGTTTGTTTAAAGTTTGTTTAAGAATGTATATTATGTGTCCTATGGTGGCCCACATAGGCTGAAAAGTTGTGGGCTTCCACCGTTGTGCCCTTGAGCAAGGCACTCAACCCCAAGTTGTTCCGGAGACAATGTGATCCCTTGTAATATAGCTGATCTATGTAAGTCACTTGGATTAAAAGTGTCTGCTAAGAAAATGGAAAAAAAGTAAAAATGCTCACACTTATTCTATTTCAATAGTTCTGAAAAAAATATTGCATTATAGTAACACTAGTATTCACAATAGTGTCATAATACTAGCCTGTCAATGGTTGACTGTGGGCTTTCCTAACATTTGGGGGTGTACTGAAATTGACAGGTCAACCACCAATCACGCCACAATTTAACTTTTGCTAGCAAGCTGTGGGTAGTTAGCTTGCAAATGTTGCAATACATGTAAGAAAGAGTTGGCTGGTGTGCATGTCGTAAAACTCACTTACCTTACTATAATGGGATTTTTAAACTGAAATGCAAAAAAGCTTAAAGGTGCTCTAAGCGATGCTACGCGGTTTCTAAGCTAAAACATTTTTTGTCACATACAGCAAATATCACCATCCACTAGTTGCCTGTGGTCTCTGTGGACATCCCAGGCTCCAGCCTGGACCATAAAAACCCCAACAAAATGTTCCAGCCAATCACCGACAAGATGCGCCTTTAGGAGAGTTACAATTGCACGGGAGGGAGGGGGAGGGAGTAGCCAGCTAGCTCTCTGTTTTGTTTGAACGTTGACAGAAGTGACGTTACCCAACATCGCTTAGAGCACCTTTAACTATGAAAGTCACCTTTATTTGCATGAACAGCATCTCAACTTTTTGCCGTGAGCAATGCAATTGAAGCAATGCCAACAGACCTACCATTTAGTTCGACAGGGCATGTCGTAAGTCATTCAAAAGTGAACAAGAAGCGTTAAAGCCGCACCCTCGAGTCAGCGTACCGTAACCTCTTGCACCAACACAATCTCATTTGACAGGTATGCTGTACTAATAAATCCACAATGTGTCACGTGTAAAGTAACAAAGTGCCTCTGTCGCAACTCTCGCAGTTTCGAGTGTGGGAAACTGCACTGTCACCCAATGCAAATGACTCAAGCCCATTGTGTACACACTGCATGGGGTAATAATGAGGTCATAAAGTCCTCAGGTGATCGGGTCACAGAGCTCCATTCTGCTGTCAGGTCAGGTGGGAGATCCACTTTCACCTGTTTAACCTGATTTATTTGTTTTCTTTCTCTCTCTCTCTCTCTCTCTCTCTCTCTCTCTGTTTCATGTATAGCCATAGACTTAATTAACCTTTTTGCCATCCCGCCCATCATGACACGTAGGAGACAGACTCTCACCTTTTCAACCTGAACCCCCCCCCCCCCCCATTCAATTCAATAGAGCTTTATTGACATGACAAAAATACAATTTGGATTGGCAAAGCATTTGCTAATGTACAGGTATTAGCAGTAATATGTGAAAGAAAGAAAACAAAGACAGAACATCGTGCATCATACAGTACTACTCTCTCTCTCTCTCTCTCTCTCTCTCTCTCTCTCCATATCCTCTGTTTGTTTCTCCTCTGCTCTGTTACCTAGTTTGGGCCGTTCCCAACCCCTGCCACACCTCCACCCCCCCCGAGGGCAGTGCGCCTGTGGAAGAGCAGACGAGGAGCTGGAGATCACCCAGGGGCACGTCACTCTTCACTCCTCACTACCCCCGCGGGGCAAATTCCACCCCACTGCTACCAGTGCGTTGGAGGTGAAATACAATACTGTATTGTTTTGATAGACAATACAGTATTGCAAAAGGGTTCTCGGCTGTTGTAGAAAAGAAATGGCTGATCTTTAATGCAATATCTACATTGGCCATTATCAGCAACCATTCATTCAATGTTCCAAAGGCACATTCTGTTTACTAATCTGATATCATTTTAAAAGGCTAACTGAGAAAACATTGGAGAACCCTTTTGCAGTTATGTAAGCACATAATGTAACCTGAAAAATGCTGCCAATGCAAAAAACAATGCAACTGATCTCAGCTGGTATTCTGTCTAAGGGAGTGGAATGGAAATGTTTAAGTGACCCCAAACTTTTTACCGGTAGTGTAAATGAACAGCCATTCATACTGTATTTTGTATGTTTATGTTTGTTTGTTATGTTTGTTTATGACATTTTTTTTATCATACGCTTTTGTCCAAAGTGACTTACAATGACATCAATTAACATTGCATCAACATTATTATAAATTAACAGTTTATAATAAAAAATCAAATAAAAATATCATACCAATACCAATATTATTAATAGACTAAATATAATTAAATATAATAACAATAATAACAATAACCATATACAAACCACATTTTAAACCACATTTTTGTGTACACTCATATCAATGGAGGTTAATGGTGTGTCTGTACACAGACAGATAGACGGGTAGATTCAGCATGTTCAGACAAGTGTTCTCTTTGATGTGGTCAGGTGCACACACACACACACACGCCCTGAACCTGAATCTCTACGTATCATGAGACTGCAGCCAAGTGAATGAATGAGCATACTGTGCCCAAAGCATCACAAGGACAACATGTCACCAAAATATGCAAGAATGCAATTGTGTTGATTGTGCTGAGCTCAGCAATACCGAACACACCCTCCTGTCTGAGCTGTACGAAATCCTATGGTGTCGTGCTGACTCATTAGCTGTGGAATCGGAATGTGTGTGTGTGTGTGTGTGTGTGTGTGTGAATCTATGCCACCAAAGGTCGTCTGTGATCCCCTCGAGGTTGACGTTGCTCGGAGGAAACTGACTCTTGCTGAGCTGCATTTCACTGGGATGAAAACAAGAGTTCCTGACAACACCCCCCTTACTGCAACGTCTCATGCTCTCCCCATCAGTCTAGCTCTTCTCTCTCTCTCTCTCTCGCTCTGCCAGTATGGAGCAGACCTCTGGGTTGTGTCATTGAGCGTGTTTACATGCACTTCAGTCTCCCGGTTATTATCGGGATTTTAAAGTATCCCGGTTTTGTGTTTGCGCATGTAAACATCATATCCCGATTTCAGAAACCCGGATAAGCCATTATCCCGGTTTTGAGTATCCCGGTTATGCTAGGTGGAGTACTAGGTGGGATACTGTTCCATGTATACACCTTATCCCGGTTTCTGACTGCAGCTGGCTATATGCGCAGGCGCAGTTTCGGACGTAACTAGTGAACAGCTGCAGTAGTAACATTGCCGACGTAAATATACAATTTAAAACCGTGGCCACGGCAAAATCGACCCACTTAAGGACTGATGCGGAGCCAGATCCGCAATACTGCATTATAGCAGAGCCCGTCTCTGATTATAGTGAAGGAGTGCTAAGGCCACTAAAAAGTGGTCCCATTTTCACAGGTAAATTATCACTACGATTAGGCTAATGACTGTTAAAGGGGAAATCCGGCCATTTATAACCCCAAAATAATTTTCCTTAGGGTCACCCCGTGTTGGGGGCAGGAAAAAAACCCTGAAAAAATGTATTCGACCAAGCCAAAGAACAGCCCTGGCTGCCAGCTCTTTGAAATTACCTAACTGTTATAACGCTAGCTACGGGGGCAAGCTATTTAGCTGCGTTTGGGGCCTCTAAACTCACTCAAAAAACATTCCAAGACCTATGGAATACGAGTTGCTTCTTTGCGAGACACCACCGTGCTCGTTTAACTCAAATAGTGTGGAGAAACATTATAAACTTTGTGTTTTTGCGTGGAGTCACTCATCTCAGATTAGGCTACCCCGTTGACCTATGATTGCTTGCAAAAAGAAACGATCGAGCAGTGCAGTCGTCATGTCCATTATATCTCCATGAAGCTGTCATGTCCATATTTATGACTATGTAATAGCAATGATTGCTTCAGTAGCAATAGGCTACAGCTGTCAACAGTAAGCTAGTCTCTATTCCCGTGGTACGTACGTCGTCAGGAGATTTGAATTCAGGACAGTGTGGAAGAGTGATTGGTTGTATAAATCCTCTTTGTCAAAATGATACTGCACACGGTAATATTTCTCACGCAGCACATCTAACGGAGTTTGCACATCAAGGTGAAGTGCAACCAGCCACAACTGCAATGTATCTAATTTCTTCAATGGTAGTAGCCGGTGAAAGCTAAACCCATTTTTCTCATTTGGTTTTCACAATTGGGAAAGGCAAACACGAACAATTTCTCCAGGTATATATACACACACCCAGGCAGGGGCGCCTTAATACCACCCGAGGCCCCTGGGCTATATGTTTTTTAAGGAACCCCCCCCCCCCCAACCGCAAATATTAATTATGATTAAATGAAACCCGGCCCACGATCTGACCCGACACATAGCGTGCGCTTTTGGTTAATAACATGCAGTGTAGCCTATTATTCAGCCTATGTAGCCTAAAACCTTTACATAAACAGGAACAGAATGCCCTCGAATCACGTCAGCCTACCCATGACATCGCTTATCAAAAAGGCTAGCCTACTGCACGAAAACAGGCGTTGAACTTTTACAACACTGGCTGTAGGCTAAGTTAAAAGATGGGTACACATGGACGTTTAAAAGCTTTTCAAAAGTGCATGTGTTTGTCGTGTCGGGGGGTTCCCCAGGAGTTTTTTTGAAATTCTGTCTACTTAACACACCAGTTTAACGCAGTTTGGGAGGGACAGAAATTTAGCCTACAGAACAAGCTGGCTCATGTGACGTGAACATGGCTACCTTATGCATTATCACTACACTACATGGAGACATATCTCACGTTAACAATGGAGAAAACATAACATAGACTATTATATGTGCAAATGGGTTAGCACAAACTTAGCTGTTGGTGAACGGAGATGCAGATCACTAAATCATTTAGTTGCGCCACAGCCCATGTTCTGCGTTCACTACAATGAGACAAGTGAAATACATGTTTTTAAAGCCGTTTCATTTCCAGGCTATTTGTTACGATATTTACCTGCTATGCCTTCTGTTTTCATGGACAGTTACAGGAATCCACGTCATTCGTTAATCGTTGCTTCAATCCTACCCACGTTATCTCCAGAGTTTGTATGATAAGTTTGTCAGTCAGTTTCAGCCTCTCCTCTAGCTCCTCTACACCCGTTGGGATTTATTACTTTTTTTTACATTTTGTTACATTTTAGAATTGGAGAAGACAAAGGGGGCCTCTGCATGGATGTAGCCTAATTGTAGAGCAGTACGATGTGCTCAATTATTTAGGCTAGCTCCAGAGTAGGCTAATGACGCCGCGAATACGGACACGACGTTTATTATTATTGATTATCATTATTATTATTAGGAGGCCCCTCATTGGTCGAGGCCCCTGGGCTGAAGCCCAGGTAAGGCCCTGCATTAAGGTGCCAGTGCACCCAGGCCCTACATTAAGGCCCTGCATTAAGGCGCCAGTGAACTCTTCTTCAATCTCACTCTGATGAGAGACTTCCAGTCGCCTGCAGACGCTCGTCATTAACACAACTGTACTGAGATAGCGTGATTTTTATTTTCCCTGTAGCAGGCTAATGTAATAGGCTAATCTTACTGTCCGAAATAGTCATAACTATGGACATGATGACTGCACTACTCGATCGTGACAATAGAGACAATAGCCTCTTTCATTATTTATAGTACTCTAAAGTTAAACTAGCATCTCCGACTGGAGAGAAATATGTGCAGACGAAAACAGGGGCGCCTGCAGGAATTAATGCTATGGTACGCACACCCATCCGCCCAAAAAATAAAACGTTCACGCGTGGACAGTATTTTTCCTTTAGGTTCGTGCATACATAGCACAACATCCACATGCAATAATGCAACAACAACGTCTACAATTACCTATTCATTTGGGCAACTTTATACATCCCTATACAGGCTAAAGCTACCTTTAGTTGTGTTATAGCGTACGTCTGGCTTTAAACAGCTGTAATGCAGTCGTTCTGACAAGCACACCAATTGCTTAGCCAACCTTGTTCTTGCCCATAGCTCCTCTAGCTTTGCTGCCTCCATCCTTTTTGTTTTCGTTGTTTAAACTTGTGATATCCATGAATTGAGTTAGTGAATTAGCTCAACATCGTGTGCTGATAACCATATAGAAAGCCGAGTAAAAGAAAGCAAGTAGCCTATGCGTGCCTGCGTGCGTATTCTCTCCTGCTCAAACATGTGTGCGCGTTTTAATAAGTGTTCACTAACTTTACTTAATAGAAAATTGTAAATAGCCTGATGGCATGCAACTAATGGGATACTGTGCATAGTTGGAAAGGTATGGTAGGCCAATATGGTGTGAATATACACACACACAAGGTAAATTTTCTCTCGTTGTTGAGTGATGGTACGCACAGTGCGTACGGACGTACACCTGCAGGCGCGCCTGGACGAAAACAATTGTTTAAACGTAAATAAATGTTTGACCACTAGATGCCAATTTTCTTTCTCAGATAACAGATCTCAGCTAAGCATATCTTACATTTGCCCAGATTATATAGTCATATATATATATATATATATATATATATATATATATATATATATATATATATATATATATATATATATAGTTATATAGTATTTTATTTATGTTACTGAGTACGTAAATGCACCATAGTTTAGGATTAAATCTGTCTATGAATTTATGCGACTCTAAATTATATTTGTATTTGCTTAACTGTAATTGGAATTCTTTTGCTGTAAGATACCAGTGCCTTAATGGCGATTTCCTTTGTTATTTTAGACTGTTGGCAATACAGAATATCACAATACAGAAGTGAATCTACTCCATCTCATTATATTGTACAGCAATGCTGCTGACTCCAACTGAATTGACAATTTGACATAGGCTAATAATTAGAAGCCCTGATGCTGTTTCCTCAACCTGCCATCCATCTGTAGTGGTTTGATGCTGTCTTTCCTGCATACAAAGTGGTTCATTCATTTTGTAGCCTATCCTTTGGCTAGCGAGTTTAACCCTCCTACCATATTGTATATGATAGTGTTATTTGGATATTATTATGACCGCTGCGCAGCGAAGCGTTTTAGTCAGATTAGTCAGATTTTTTTTTCTTTTTTTTTTTTTTTTTCGCATGTCCAAATTTCTGTCAATGATTCCCGGGACACTGAAAGACCGGGGTAGACGAAACTTGGTGGGCATGTAACCCCATATGGATAGCATGGAACCATCGTTTTTCGTTTTGATCTGTAGCCCCCCCGCTGGACTGCACCCCCCGAAAGGAGGGTAGGGCAGACACAGTTTTCTGTGAATATCTCGAGAACCGTAAGGTTTAGGAGGACCATTTTTTTTTGTATGTTGATCTCAAGGGGCCATGTCAACCCATTCCATAACCACTCATTTCATGTATAGCGCCACCTAGTTAAACACAAAAAAGTAAAAATGAGGTGTTGTAATCGCAGGTATCTGTGACCTAACATAGTCAAAACTGCACGAAATTGGAAGTGTAGGATCATTATGACACCCTCTGAATGCACGCCAAGTTTCGTGGAATTCCGTTCATGGGGGGCCACACAATAAATTAATTTATGTTACTATACACCAACTGGCCTGTAGGTGGCCGGAGACAGTTTTCTGTGAATATCTCGAGAACCGTAGGGCCTAGGAGGTCCACCTTTTTTTTGTATGTTGATCTCAAGGGGCCATGTCAACCCATCCCATTACCACTTATTTCATGTATAGCGCCACCTAGTTAAAAATTAAAAAGCAAAAAATTAGGTGTTTTCATCACAATATCTCTGGCTGACATGGTCAAAACTGCACGAAATTGAAAGTGTAGGATCATTATGACACCCTCCGAATGCATGCCAAGTTTTGTGTACTTTCGTTCATGGGGGGCCTTACAATAAAACAATTTATGTGTACATTTAGTGACGTACACCAACAAGGATTCCCGGGACACTGCAAGACCGGGGTACACAAAACTCGGTGGGCATGTACCCCCACATGGATAGCATGGAACTGTCATTTTTCGTTTTGATCTGTAGCCCCCCCGCTGGACTGGACCCCCCGAAAGGAGGGTAGGCCAGACACAGTTCTCTGTGAATATCAGGAGAACTGTAGGGCCTAGGATGACCATTTTTTCCGTATATTTGCCTCCAGGGGTCATGTTAACCCAGTTCATGTGCACACATGTGCACAAACAGATACACACACACACACACATTCACAGTAATCATGACACATACTCACACAGTAGACATACGCTTCCATGCACAGGCACACACGCAGGCACGCACACACACACACACACACACACACACACACACACACTCACACACACACACACACCCACACACATAACATAAACATAACACAAACAATCAAGAATTTCTCATAATTATGAACAGGCAAGATGGAGGTGGGGTTGTATAAAATGAATTTTACATGTGAAATCTATGAACTAATCATGTTTTGGTACTTGTTGTCTAGCAGATACCAGTGAGAATTGAGTGTGGATAATGCAATTTAGTGAGACAGTTAGAATCATATAGGCCTTTCAGCGTGATTTCTTTTTGTGGAAAAAATGTGCTGGACTGGGCGGCGGTCATATTTTGTACCGCTCTGCGGTACATCTAGTTCATCAAATAATGATTCATTATATTTGAATAACCAACAGTGTTAACTTATTCACATTGCCAACACGTTTTTACAGCATGTGTCATAACAATACAATGACAGTCCTTCAAACGAATTTGGGTCTCCCTTTTATTTCTCTGCATTGTGTAGGCTACACTCAGAAATACATAACATAAACAGAATAGAAACGAAAAATGTCCAGATCCAATGTTTATTGTGACTTCCAAGATTCTAACTTAAGGTAGGCTAATTAACATTCACTGACTTGGTAATAGCATCTATTGTGATAGCGCGACTTCTTGGTTGAAAGATTATAGAAGCTAGGTTTATCTTTAACAATATCCTGGGTAACATATGCTATCACCAGTTAATACTATTTTTCCACATAATAGAATCTGCATAATTTGAAAGCCTGGTCACTACCACTGCTAGCTTGTGTGGCTAGTTATTTTGCTTACTTACACTCTGCTTTATGAAAAAGCTTCGTATGTCCCCTTTCTTCTTCTTGGGTGGCATAGCTGATCTACACACCACAAAAAGGGGTTTGTATGTATGCTGAAGGGAAAAGGGAATATCAAAATGTTTCACTCTGGCCTTTTATGGGGTAGTATTGACAGACAGCCCTGGTAACTTACCGTTGTCGTTGACACACCCGCTCGCTTGTAGCCTGACGAGCCAGGCTAACTCGCTTGACTACCAGTGCAAGAATAAAGCAATGTGTGTGCAGCATGCGTGTCAGATAACCCTCCCCTCCCCCTCGGTTTTTCAGCCAATCAAATGACGATCTTTCTTGTACTGTCGTGCTGGCTTTCGGAATGATCAGCAGCACAAATGAGTTCGCTAAAATATTGGTGGGGACAATTTTGTCATCTTAAAATATTGATTAGGACTAGTCATGAGCGTCCCATCTACGCCCATGCTTTATACGCTAAGGGCTGAGCTACACCAGGCGCGTGACTGAAGCGTTCCGTTCGCGTTGCGTCTGCTGCAACAATTAGCTTCCACTATAATCAATGGAAGTAGCTACACCAGGCGTGACAGTGGGGCGTATGTTCGAAAAAAATAGACCATTAATCTAAAATGGATATTACGCGTCGCGAACGGAACGCTTCAGTTACGCGCCTGGTGTAGCTCATACCTAAGGCTTGAGACTGTGCCAGTAGAGCTTTATTGTTAGTAACCGGGATACAAGTACTGACCATGTAAACAGGAATATGAATATCCAGGTTTCTCTGTGATCATGTAAACACCGTATCCCGAATAAGATCCAAACCGGGATGAGCATAATAACCGGGATACTGAAGTGCATGTAAACACGCTCATGGAGGCAAGGCTACAGAGTTCCTGCAAACACCCCCCTTACTGCAAGCTCTCATGCTCTCTCATTCCCATCAGTCTAGCTCTTCTTCTCTCTCTCTCTTTCTGTCACACTCTCATCTAAACTTCTCTCTATCTTGCTCTAGATGTCTCTCTCTCTCTTTCTCTCTATCTCTCACCCTAACTCTGAATTTTGCTCTTGTCCTTTGCCTCTCTCACCTTGCTCTCTCTCTCTCTCTCTCTCTCTCTCTCACACACACACTCTCTTTCTGTCTGTCTGTCTCCCTCTCTCTCTCTCTCTCTCTCTCTCTGCCAGTATGGAGCAGACCTCTGGGTCACAGAGTGCTGACTGTGCACAACAACGGCGACAACACTTCTCCCCACAAATAATCTCTCCACTCTCCACTATCTCCTGCTCCCCCCCCCCACACACACACACACACAAACACACACTCACACACACACGCACAAACACAAACACACACTCACACACACACACACACACAAACACACACACACACTCACACACACGCACACACACACACACCATGCACTTGGAAGCAATCGATCTTGCCCCCCACCCCTTTGACTCCCCAGCTCCACTGACCAGAGATCAGGTGCCTGCTGCGGGCCTGATTACGCTGCAGTCGCCACATGAAGAGGTCAGACCGGTAGCTGACCTGGCCGTGAGGTCACTCTCCCATTCATCAAAAAACAGACCCGTGTCACACAGCACAGGATTTCACCCGTCAATAAAATAATAGGAACACAGCATTTGTTTGGGTGCCAATTGGGGACATAAGACAGAAGTCCAACCTCATACACAAGGGTAAGTGCAGAAGTAAAAGCTCAAGCCTAAAGGAAGCGAAGGCCTAAAACGAGTCAGTGACCATTCCGGAATGTTCCGTTTACTTTTTGGCTTCCGCTGAATTTAACACAACATAACAGCCAGAGTTTATAGCACCTTTTCAATCCAATGCTGCAGTGTTTATCATGCTTTCTTGTGGTTTTGTCACATTGCCCTTTTTGGCTTATCAGAGTAGCCTTTGACCCCTCTCTTCTTACTGCATACGTGAGACTTTGGCCACTTCCTGGAAAGTCCACCTCTGTCCTCCAGATAGCCTCTTCTGAGAATCTGCAGCAGCAGCCGATGACATTTCCACATGGGCTTGATAAGGCAGCTCAGACTGGGGTCATCAAACCCTGCTCTGACCGACTGGCCGACAGCAGTCTCACCTGCTTCTGTCCCCCCAGAACACACACAAACACAGACACCTCAAACTCACTCTCTCTCTCTCTCTCTCTCTCTCTCTCTCACGTCACATCACACACACACAGTCAAAGAGACTCACATACACGCAGGGAGACAAAAACACACACACACACACACACACAGGCATGACACATACACATGTACACACACACAGAGACACACACACAGGCATACACAATACACACACAGGCATACACATGTACACACACACACACAGGCATACACATGTACAGTACATACACACACAGGCATACACATGTACACACACATACACACACACAGGCATACACATGTACACACACAGAGAGACACACACACAGGCATACACATGTACACACACATACACACACACAGGCATGACACATACACATGTACACACACAGAAAGACACACACACACACAGGCATTCACAATACACATGTACACACACACAGGCATACACATGTACACACACACAGGCATACACATGTACACACACAGAGAGACACACACACAGGCATACACATGTACACACACACACACACACACACACACACACACAGGCATGACACATACACATGTACACACACAGAAAGACACACACACACAGGCATACACAATACACATGTACACACACACAGGCATACACATGTACACACACACACACACACAGGCATGACACATACACATGTACACACACAGAAAGACACACACACACAGGCATACACAATACACATGTACATACACACAGGCATACACATACACACACACACACACACACAGACACACAGGTGTGAGTAGAGAACTTTTCCTTCTGTGTGCTTATCAGGGCAGCCTGGTAACTGACTCCAGGGTGTGAGTGTGCGATTGCCAAAGAGTGTTTTTCCCTTCCTTTATCTTACCCTCCCTCCCCTTCACTGATTGGACAGTGAACTCTTTACCAGGCTGACTCAATGTTTATTTTCTTTGCTCTAAGTGTGTGACCTTTTGTGTGTGTGTGTGTGTGTGTGTGTGTTGCTTGATAACATTGGTATGCAGCCCTGAATTGTGGTGTGGCATGGTGTGATGTGATGTGGTATGCAATGCTCCTGTTTGTTTTATTTTTTTTGTTGATTGTTTTTTGGAGATGAGCCACAAGATGTGAAACCAGACACAAAACACAAACACACCCACAACACACACATACACACAAACTTGCACATGATTTACACAAAACTCATAAACAAACACTCAGATTCCAAAAATAATTCAGTGGAAATGCATGGATTCCAGTTGCTGCTACTGAAAGAAACTGGAATCCATGCATTTCCACAGAATTATTTTTGGAATCTGATCCCTTATCATACCTGTTCATTCTTACTCATAGCTCGACTTATCGTGAGTAAATTCAAGATGGCTGCAAACGCTTCGAGAAGATACTGTCTGTATAAATCGTCTTGTAAGTAAACTACCAGTGCTTTTTCAAAGTTCTCAATGTCTCGTTTTAAATGTCAGGGCCCTCGGAAGTCTACCAATGAAGTGTGGAGATACATTGAGCCTCGTAAATGGTGTAAAACAGTGATTTATTTGCATGGCTATGCCGAGGCACCACCATTGACCGCCTTGTTGGTAGCATCGGCTAACTAGCGCCAGATTTCGGAGTGCAGGGGACAAGCCGAGATGGGCTATGAGACATACGTTCACACTCGGTATCATGTTTCAAAACACTTTAGGTCAAAATCACACCGGAATTCTCCTTTAACTTTAACACCAAAATGCCTGGAGATATGGCCGCCGCTATTTCAATGTAGTAGGCTATTGCCAGGCAATATTAGTTCTCATACATGACATAACATTACTTAAGATTACACTCAGCCTAGGCTAAACAACACACACTGCTGCTGGATAGCTGATCATCATGACTTGGTGAACAGTGTTTTCCCTGACTGACGCGAGAAGCGAGGTTCCATTCATTCATTTTCATTCGGGGCGTGCCCTGCCGTGCTTCTGTCTGTTAATTTGCAGCAGGCTATTATCGGATGAAAGAAAAATAAACTAAACGTTTCCCCGATCAAGATATAGCATACTTCTTAATTTTGGTGTCATAAAATATAGAAGCATAACATTAAATTGCCTAGTAGAGTGTCCATGTAGTGTCAATGTAGGCCTACGTGTCTGTGAAACTGACAAACTGAACCTCTCGTGGATAGGCCAGAAACAACTATATTTAAAACCACAAATGAACTGGATTACTGTTACTGTTCAAACGAGCGATTTGATAGCCTAATCCACTGCACGAAAAAAAAGGAAATAGCAACGTGTTCTATTTCTAACAGGTGAATATCGTAGCAAATAGTATGGCGATGGCAGCTTAAAAAAACATTTATTTCACTCATCTCGCTGAAATGAACGTGGCCTGTTGCACAAATAAATGAATTAGGCAGATGATCTACATCTTCGTTAACCTAAAGCTAGTTTTCATCTCTATTGTTGACGTGAAATATGTCTCCATAGTGTCAGTGAAGTGATAACATAATTATGCAGTTGCCGGTAGCCAGTGTTCACGTCACGGGAGTCAGAAAGAAGCTACCAAGACGGGCCCTGCTCTGTTTCTGTCCCTCCCAAACTGCGCTAAAATTGTGTAGGCTATTTAACAGCCAGAATAAAAAAAAATGCCCTTTTATGATCCACACTACCTCTTACAAAATAGGCCTACTCCAACGTTCATCTAGCTCTTGTGAAGTATGAACTTCTACAACACTGCCTATACAATTGTCAGCAGTCGAGTAACAGCATAATGTGACTTAATGGCCTGTGT
>NW_027468564.1:42319130-42356630 GCF_046254945.1 Alosa pseudoharengus | reverse complement strand
GTTATCGAGTGAGGGGTGGGGGCTTGTAAAGTTCACAGATATGACGCAGAATATATGCGGCCGCTGCCTGTCACAGCTGCTTTTTGTTTACAAAGTGTAGCCTATGCATAAAGAAGATAAATCTATTGTCCGTAGACTAATACTTGAATAGAAGTAGGCTAGTCACATAAGTGCCCACTTGAAATTGACCTACAGTATGTGCTTCGAATAAACACATTTATCTGTTTTCAACGTTATATGTACCAGAATTATTTGGCTATAGAACCCCAAATCTGGTTTGCATTGGAGAGAGAGCATGCACAAACTTTATGGTAGGCTACCAGCCAATTCAGTAGGCTAACTCAAGACTTCAAGGCCATCATACAATGTTTTTAAGCAACAAACAAAATACTAACATTACAGTGAAGTTGGTTTGGTTTATTTTTTCCCAAAGCATCCTCTCCCCATGTGTCTATTGCATTTACGTAAGGAGCTTGGAACAAAGTTGCGTTTTCTTCGTTTTCATTTTCTCTAGCCATATTTGCTCAACAAATATCAGTGAGCTCAGCTGTGAGGTCGGTTATCAATGAACAGAAAACCGTGTTGGCTAACAATTTATTAAATACTCCTGTTATTGTCGTGAACGACATCGCTGTAGGCTACTGCCTTTTCAGTGCCTTCTGCTTATGATTCAGTCTTTTGAATTCGTTTGGCCTTGCCATGCAGTTGTAGGCTACAACGTGCCGTTCCCTTCATGTGTTCTATCAAAATGTTGTATGCCCTCATGGACAGTAGCTCCGTGATGTCTGCATCTTTCCAGGTCGGAGATTTTCTGGACAGCACTATGCCACTCCATCATAACACTGGCATTTAAGGGGCCGTGCACACGACGCCGGTTTTTGTGAAACCGGTGAGGTTTTGTTAACGGTTACGCCTTGCATGTACACTACGCCGGCAGTTTAGGAGACTGAAACCGATAGCTTTTGAAACCGGCTTCCGAAGTGGGAACTTCTGAAACCGCCGGCTAGACCGTGCCGTGTAGACGTGTGAAGCCGGCAATCCTATGACGACATAGCCAGCCCCACCCCTAACCCAGCCACGGCACTCGATCTGACATGTTGCTTGTCAAAACAAACCAAACCATTTATTTATCATATTAAAACGTTTTTCTTTCCCCTGTCATGATTTATAGGCTATGCCTATCAGCCTTTAGTGGCTAAGTTAGAAGCACACGTTAGCTTAACCTAGTTAAACATTAGCTTACTGCATGTTAGTGTTTTCTCCAGTGGTGCTCAGACCTAATGCAATGCGTAGGCTAAGCATTTGAAATTTCACATAGCAGTCACATACCTTGAAAATGAACTTTATTAGTTTAACAGTTGAATTGAAAACCGAATTGTCTGTAGTCTCCTTATTTCATGCGACTGCTTAACCAGAGCACTTATTAGACATTCTCTGGCTTAACAAACTGTTTCAACAATGTTTTCTTCTACGCGATACGAATATCGTAAAGCTTCTGCACAGCGGCGCCATCGACTGGTCTGGCATATGCAGTACAGCACATTTAGCCGGTTACACCTCTGTGTGTACACACGAGGTTTTTTCTTGCCGGAGTCGTTAAAGGTGTGAAAGCGGTAAGAGAAAATCCACCCGGCGGTGTCGTGTAAACGGCCTCTAAGTCAGATCCATAGACAGTAAAAGAAATGGACGAACAGATCCGTCGTTCTCAATGGGAGGGTACTGAGTCATTTTTCAGTTGGTCCCCCCAGTACTGCGCAGACTCGCACTTAACTTCGTGACGTTAGCCATCGAACTGAATCTTGTAACTCATATGATAGATACACAGAAATTCTTCTCACACTTCCTTCGCCTTCAAAGTCATCAAAGTTAAACATTTATTTATGTATTATTATTAATATCATCCTCACAAGTGATATCAAGTCGTGTTAATGTTGAAACTACCACACATGATCATCTTTAAAAACAGTCATGGTAAAACAAAACAAAAAAGTTATAGCCTTGAGGCTAATCTTCTTTCCACTTTTCTGACCTACGTCAATCCATCGAAAACCTCTGAAATGATTATCGTTAGACTACCTAACGGTAAAACTACTGTTTTTCCATTAGGTTTACTTGCCTCTATGCTTTACCTTAACATAGGCTACAATGCTATTGTAGGCTACATAGCTTGTTCACGAGTTTCCGTGCTGGCTGGACTAGCAGCAACGCTTCTTATCCAAACAATACGGTTATCTCCCTTCAGTGCGTTAGCTTCCCTTCAACCGGACATGCTAAACATTCTTCTTACGGGAACCTAACGTTACGTACGAGGTAGTCGAGTCTTGTTTTGCCTTTTATTGTTTATGTAGATAACACAGAAGCTAAAATATCGGCACATGATATATGTTATATGAAGTTATGGGAGTTCAAAAAAATCCTAAATGACTGGGCGTTCTATGGGGTTAGCAGAGAGTTGATAACCACCGCTACATCGATGCTTCTACTTCCGGGAATTCGCCTGCCCCCTTGGTCAGATCTAACCACATGGACGCACGAAAGAAACGTCACCAACACGCCCTCTCACTAGGTGTGAATTTTAACCACATGTTCTACGCCTCGTTCAGACACAGCACATTTACATAATGTCCGGAGGAAATACTAGGGGGGGAGTAGTAGAACAACCGGCTAAATTCGGACTTCCATATGACCGGTTATGTCGTTCAGATATACGGCCATGGGCGTAGATTTAGGGTAGGACGCTCATGACTAGTCCTAACCAATATTTTAAGATGACAAAATTGTCCCCTCCAATATTTTAGCGAACTAATTTGTGCTGCTGATCATTCCGACAGCCAGCACGACAGTACAAGAAACGTCGTCATTTGATTGGATGAAAAACCGAGGGGGAGGGGGAAGGGTTATCTGACACGCATGCTGCACACTGGTAGTCAAGCGAGCAGGTGTGTCAACGACAACGGTAGGCTAAGTTACCAGGGCTGTCTGTCAATACATAGGTCTACCCCATGAAAGTCCAGAGTGAAACATTTTGATATTCCCTTTCCCTTCAGCATACATAACAAACCCCTTTGTGTGGTGTGTAACGTTAGATCAGCTATGCCACCCAAGAAGAAGAAAGGGGACATACGAAGCTTTTTCATAAAGCAGTGTAAGTAAGCAAAATAACTAGCCACACAAGCTAACTTAGCAGTGGTAGTGACCAGGCTTTCTTGTTCTTGTTCTTGGTTGTGTTTATCGTACATCAAATCCTGTGTAGCCTACGTACACAGACAAAGACATGCTTTTTGTTGATTGGCAGCAAAAATAGGGTTTACATTATTGGCTTGTCATTGTTGACACAGTGTGTGTGACCAGGCTTTCAAATTATGCAGATTCTATTATGTGGAAAAATAGTATTAGCCTAACTGGTGATAGCATATGTTACCCAGGATATTGTTAAAGATAAACCTAGCTTCTGTAATCTTTCAACCAAGGTCAGGAGTATTGATTAGGGGTGTGCAGCACGGTCGCATAGAAGTCGCGCTATCACAATAGATATCACAATAGATGCTATTACCAAGTCACTGAATGTTAATTAGCCTACCTTAAGTTAGAATCTTGGAAGTCACAATAAACATTGGATCTGGACATTTTTCGTTTCTATTCTGTTTATGTTGAGTGTAGCCTACACACTGCAGAGAAATAAAAGGGAGACCCAAATTCGTTTGAAGGACTGTCATTGCATTGTTATGACACACGCTGTAAAAACGTGTTGGAAAAGTGAATAAGTTAACACTGTTGGTTATTCAAATATAATGAATCATTATTTGATGAATAATATCCAAATAACACTATCATATACAATATGGTAGGAGGGTTAAACTCCCTAGCCAAAGGCTACAAAATGAATGAACCACTTTGTAGGCAGGAAAGACAGCATCAAACCACTACAGATGGATGGCAGGTTGAGGAAACAGCATCGGGGCTTCAGGTGAGGTTATTAGCCTATGTCAAATTGTCAATTCAGTTTGAGTCAGCAGCATTGCTGTACAATATAATGAGATGGAGTAGATTCACTTCTGATATTCTGTATTGCCAACAGTCTGAAATAACAAAGGAAATCGCCATTAAGGCACTGGTATCTTACAGCAAAAGAATTCCAATTACAGTTAAGCAAATACAAATATAATTTAGAGTCGCATAAATTCATAGACATATTCAATCCTAAACTATGGTGCATTTCCATACTCAGTAACATAAATAAAATACTATATAACTATATGACTATATGATATATATGAGTATATAATCTGGGCAAATTTAAGATATGCTTCGCTTCTGTTATCTGAGAAACAAAATTGGCATCTAGTGGTCAAACATTTATTTACGTTTAAACAATTGTTTTCGTCTGCACATATTTCTCTCCAGTCGGAGATGCTAGTTTAACTTTAGAGTAGTATAAATAATGAAAGAGGCTGTTGTCTATTGACAGTCTGACTCTTGTCAGTAAAAGTTAACTTTTCAGCCAGGGGGGGGAGGGATTGGATGTCCCCACCAAAGCTGAGACTAAACCTACGCCCTTGTATACGGCCCCACCGTTTAACATCGGCAGAACCTCCGGTCTTACACGTATGTCTGAAAGCGCTTTCTCTCTCCCTCTCTCTTTCTATCTCTCTGTATTTCTGCCATACACACACACAAACACATACACACACACACACACACACACACACACACACACACATACATTCACATATGCCACCACAACCTCATACAGTATGTATAAAGCATATAAAGTTTATAAACCCGTGTTTAAGGTTTTTAAAATGGATATGGACATGTACAATTGCCAGTAGCCTGTCTGTGTGTGTGTTTAGTGTGTGTGTGTGTGTGTGTGTGTGTGTGTGTTTATTTGTGCCATTCCACTATGTCCACATCTGATTGAGGTTGTTGTGTCTGAAACATGTTTGGGAGACTCAAGTTCAAGTGAAACTGTAAGAGGATTTCGCTGTCAAACAGCCTTTCCAGGAATTGTTCTGCTTTTATTGAAAGCCCCTACAGAAACACACATGCTTATTCTGAATCACATAAGCACATTTCCTCTGGAATTTGGTATCAGATTCTACAAACCTTATTTACTTCCATTACATGATTGAATATAATGACAATAATTATTAAAGCATGCTGATGATGTAAGCCCATATGGAAAAGGTCTGCAATAAAACATGGGAGTCACTTGATACGTGCTTTACTGATGTAACTACATGGCATTTTAAAGCTGTGGTAGAGTGTGCATATATAGAGCATTTCATACTAAAATACCAAATCATCCAACATCGTAGGTTGTACATAAAACGTGTATATTTTCTGTTGCCATAATATAAAAGTGGCCTTCTTGTGTTCATACAATGCTCTTGTATACACTATCCTATCAAAACACACATTTTGCAAACTATTTCCATTTGGGTTTTCTACCCGTACAAATATCACTTACTTCACAATTCGGCCACAATTTACAATTCGTAATTACATTCTCCATTAAATTCAAATACAGTTTATTACCGTGATCCAAACATTGTATAGTGTTATGAGAACATGTAAAAAGATTATTTCCATGAATACTGTTTTGATCTAGGCCAGCTTTGAGTAATGTCAGACTAATGCTGAGTCATCGCTCAGACACACTTTTTAAAACAACACTAAACAACATTTTTATGAGGAACGTGTTAATGGATAACAAGTTCTGCTATCATCTTCAAATGCGTGCTGATGACACATGGTCATGGCAGATAGATAAGCACGTGTCGTTCCCACTCACCTGCTATAGTGAGCACTGCGCTGTTCTGTGTGTGCCTATAGCCAGAACATCCCCCGTGAAAATGTGAGAAAAGATTTCACAGCATATCGCATTTGCTGCTGTAGTACTGAAAAGTGATAGTTGTTTTGTGTATTAGCAAACTTTTATCAGAGCCACAAAAGGACTGTTGGTTTCAAGGTTTTTGTTTATGTTTTCACACATGAACAAACGTCTCACTGCTGCTTTGAATTACCGACTTAAACTGCATTTCCTAAGTGATCAAATCAGTATGGTGAAACTCCTTAGTGAATAGAGTTCATTAGCTTCTATGCTAATGCTAACTAGTTTGAACTTGTCACTCGTCAATGAGCTATGAGGGTGTGTGTGTGTGTGTGTGTGTGTGTGTGTGTGTGTGTCCGTGTCCGTGGGGTAAAGGGCCAATGCTGGTGACCTTTGACCCTGTGTGGTGTTGCAGTCGGGTAAACATTGATTCTCATCAGAGGACAAAACCACACGCCTTTGGCTTGATTACAACACACACACACACACACACACTGTGATTGTTAAGCCACAATATTTACACACCATAAACATGCACAAGCAGCGAGCAGTCTAGAACATTCCATGCCAACTGTCAGAGTCCAACAAGGTTTGTGTGTGTGTATGTGTGTGTGTGTGTGTGTGTGTGTCACTCTCTTATCGACTTGGAAACCAGGTCAAAGGAGTAGTGGTGTTTGTGTGACTGATAAAGTGTTTAGCCTGAGACTCGTGAAGCCATCTGGCCTGAGTGTATTATCCCCCCCCCCACCCCCGGCCCCATGCCTTGGACATGTGTAGTGCTTGCAGAATGTACAAGCACATACAGAGATATGATTGAGCACAGGGACACACACACACACAACACAGTAACAGACAAACATACCCACTTGTGCACACACACACACACACACACAAAACATGTACAGTGACAGGCACACACGCACACACACACACAAAACATGTACAGTGACAGGCACACACGCACACACACGCACACACACACGCACGCACGCACACACACACACACACACACACACACACACACACACACACCTTTTAAAACCCCATGTGAAAGTCCCTTACACACACACACACACACACACACACACACACACACACACACACACACACACACACACACACACACACACACACACACACACACCTTTTAAAACCCCATGTGAAAGTCCCTTACACACACACACACACACACACAAACACACTTTAGCACTAACGCGTGTTTGTCTTCTGGAGGCCATCCAAAGGTTGCTACTGATTAACTCCTGATTTCCCCCTTCTGACGCAACTAGCACTCACACACACACACGCACACACACACACAAAACATGTACAGTGACAGGCACACACGCACACACACGCACACACACACGCACGCACGCACACACTAACACACACACACACACACAGACAGACAGACACCCACACACAGTTCTACACTCTCACACTCACACACACTCAATCCTTGGCACCTCTGCTTTTCCATGTGGCCTCCCTTCCGGAGAGCTCCAGATAGCATTGACCTCCAGCAGATGAGTGCAGAGTTAATGTTTAACCCTCCAAGTCCGATAAGGTGACACAGTTCACCAGGCAGGGTGTGTGCTAGAGAGAGTGCTGTTCACTCTGGGGTGCGTGTGTGTGTGTGTGTGTGTGTGTGTGTGTGTGCGTGCGTGCGTGCGTGCGTGCGTGCGTGCGCGTGCGTGTGCGTGTGTGTGCGTGTGTGTGTGTTGTAGAGAGTGTTGTCCGCTCTGGCGTTTTGGTCGATTGAGCAATTGCGCTGACCTAAAGACTGTAGCCGCCGCACAGACGAATGACCAACCAAATGACCACACACCCACACACACACACACACACACACACACACACACACACTGAAAATGACCTGCCCAGCGAGCGACCTCAGTAGTGATGTAATATATTGTGTATGTGTGTGTGTGTGCGGGACAGAGATTTAAATGTAAATAACTTGACTGGCAGTGACAGTGGTTGGACACTTCCAACTCTGTCCTTAGGAAGATAGTGCCATCTTATTCATGTCTATGGGGATATGTTTTGGGCCCTAATTTGGGGGAAGCGCTGCTGTGTTCACCACCCACCAGTTCCCATTATTAAACCACTAGGAAACTCTTACCCATTATTACTCTTACCCATTATTAAACCACTAGGAAACTCTTACCCATTATTAAACCACTAGGAAACTCTTACCCATTATTACTCTTACCCATTATTAAACCACTAGGACACTCTTACCCACTATTAAACCACTAGGACACTTAAACCACTAGGAAACTCTTACCCATTATTACTCTTACCCATTATTAAACCACTAGGAAACTCTTACCCATTATTACTCTTACCCATTATTAAACCACTAGGACACTCTTACCCACTATTAAACCACTAGGACACTTAAACCACTAGGAAACTCTTACCCATTATTAAACCACTAGGAAACTCTTACCCATTATTAAACCACTAGGAAACTCTTACCCGTTATTAAACCACTAGGAAACTCTTACCCATTATTAAACCACTAGGACACTTAAACCACTAGGACACTCTTACCCATTATTAAACCACTAGGAAACTCTTACCCGTTATTAAACCACTAGGAAACTCTTACCCGTTATTAAACGGCTAGGAAACTCTTACCCATTATTAAACCACTAGGACACTCTTACCCATTATTAAACCACTAGGAAACTCTTACCCATTGACGTATAAGGGTAATGACATTTCTGTGCTGTATTACCACATGGCAACAAACTCATTAGAAACGCAGTCCATTTTTGGCCCAGTTTTGGACATTGGACATTTAGAACATCCTATTAAACCACTAGGAAACTCTTACCCATTATTAAACCACTAGGACACTTAAACCACTAGGACACTCTTACCCATTATTAAACCACTAGGACACTCTTACCCACTATTAAACCACTAGGACACTTAAACCACTAGGAAACTCTTACCCATTATTAAACCACTAGGAAACTCTTACCCATTATTAAACCACTAGGAAACTCTTACCCGTTATTAAACCACTAGGAAACTCTTACCCATTATTAAACCACTAGGACACTTAAACCACTAGGACACTCTTACCCATTATTAAACCACTAGGAAACTCTTACCCGTTATTAAACCACTAGGAAACTCTTACCCGTTATTAAACGGCTAGGAAACTCTTACCCATTATTAAACCACTAGGACACTCTTACCCATTATTAAACCACTAGGAAACTCTTACCCATTGACGTATAAGGGTAATGACATTTCTGTGCTGTATTACCACATGGCAACAAACTCATTAGAAACGCAGTCCATTTTTGGCCCAGTTTTGGACATTGGACATTTAGAACATTGTGTTTCCAAGTGTGTGTGTGTGTGTGTGTGTGTGTGTGTGTGTGTCACAATATCCATAGTGGTTATGAAACAGAAATTGTTTTTGTAAAATAAACAGATTTGTGCATGTCGGGGGTAAATTAGTTGGCTGTTTAAATTTTCCCATAGTAAGGGCCATCATTTTTACATAAGGGGATATTCCATGATTTATCGGCAAATGAGGAGAAGGAGAAGTATTTTGTGAGGACTTGCAAGGACATTGAGTTTTGTCTGGAGAGTTGAACCACTTACTGTAATAGCTAGCTTGTCCTAATTCCTTTGCCAGTATAACAACAAGTATACATATTTACAAGTCCTTACACGTGTGTTTGAGAGAGTGCAATGTATAAGTAAGTATAAGTATATATACTATTTTGATCCCGTGAGGGAAATTTGGTCTCTACATTTATCCCAATCCGTGAATTAGTGACACACACAGCACACAGTGAACAGAAGCACACACTAATCCCGGCGCAGTGAGATGCCTGCTACAACAGCGGCGCTCGGGGAGCAGTGAGGTGTTAGGTGCCTTGCTCAACGGCACTTCAGCTGTGTCCTACTGGTCGGGGTTCGAACCGGCAACCCTCCGGTTACAAGTCCAAAGCGCTAACCAGTAGGCCACGGCTGCCCCAATGTAGTGGGAATCATCCTAAAATGGGCCCATCTATGAACCACATGCTTTTATTCCTTCATTTAGTCCATCATATTGTATATAGCCTACTGCCTACTGTATTGTGTACATTTCAAAATCTATATGAATTTCAGCATAATGAAATAATAACTGAACAAAATTCGACATGCATTTTGATATGATACTGTAAGGGAGGGAGTAGGATCAGACTCAAAACTTGCAGTGCAGTGAGCCCCAAGAAATGAGGTTGAATAGAGATTTTATTATTATTATCATTATTATTATTATTATTATTATTATTATTATTATGATTATTTGTTAATATCACATATTCTGTGGTGTCTATCTCCTCTTGGAGTAGAACTCTCTGGCAGAAGAGATATTGCATCTCAATGGGACCTTCCTGGATAAAGGATAAATAAGACCATAAAATAAAATAATGTCTCTGGAAACATAAGGCACCGAATGAAAGACACGCTCAACGCAAGTATACTTGGCCGAGAAACCTGATTTACGATTTACATTTACAATGAAAGACACGCTCAACGCAAGTATACTTGGCCGAGAAACCTGTTTACGATTTACATTTACAATGAAAGACACGCTCAACGCAAGTATACTTGGCCGAGAAACCTGATTTACGATTTACATTTACAATGAAAGACACGCTCAACGCAAGTATACTTGGCCGAGAAACCTGATTTACGATTTACATTTACAATGAAA
Source organism: Alosa pseudoharengus (assembly GCF_046254945.1). Lineage (NCBI taxonomy): Eukaryota > Metazoa > Chordata > Actinopteri > Clupeiformes > Clupeidae > Alosa > Alosa pseudoharengus. Next base: position 42,346,059 of record NW_027468564.1, on the reverse strand, counting down.
GACACGCTCAACGCAAGTATACTTGGCCGAGAAACCTGATTTACGATTTACATTTACAATGAAAGACACGCTCAACGTGAAAGAAAACACTGGCTCTGCCCCTCCTGAGTCGGACCAGGCTGGCCTGGCATCATCCCCCCCCCAAAAAAAATCTGCCATCTGTGTGGCAGCGTGTCGCCGGCAAACGCCTGCTTGGCACTGCGTTGGCACGGCGACACACACACAGCATTACCCAGCAGTTGGTCTTCCTCTTGCTCTTCGCGGTATTAGCGCATGTTAGCCGCATCACGCTAACGCAGCACTCTGCCCTCGATGCAGGTCAAGCTGTCTGTGTCCTCCTGAGCAACGCTGATTACAGAGCCGATCCTCCCACTCACCTCTCTCCAGTCACTGACCACACAGTGACCGCTGTCAGCGTTGGCCTAGTGTGTGTGTGTGTGTGTGTGTGTGTGTGTGTTGATAAGAAAAACAAAGAGCAAAGATTGATACAGCTCACTGCTCTGAAGGGACACAATTCACCATTTTAAAACAGTAAACGTTGAAATGGGGTATTTACTGCCAATTCACAGACCAGCATTGTGAAATGATTAATGAGAATATTTTGATTGTGAGGTACTAAATTCACCATTGTTATTTTTTCTATGCTAAATATTATTAGTAAATATTTGACATGTCCTCCACTTATTTTGCACTTTGAGTGTTGATGCACAATGTGTTGTCCAGTTTTGTTTTGAAGATCTATTGTCTAAATATTTAAAAGTGATTACAAATGAATGAAAAACAAAAAGTCCAATGTCTACATTCAGAACTCAAACAGCAAACAAATGTTTGAAATCCTTACAAACATTGTCCAATCCACATATATTTCACGACTACTGATGGACACTGTTATTTATGACTAATAATCCTATTTATTGCTCTTCATGCCATCGTGTATTTAGGCTGCAAAATGAATCTTGTTGCAAAAGATATTCTGTTTGATTGTTATTCTATTCTAATAGGCTTGTATAGTTGCTCCCTCAGGACCTCATTTAAATCTGTTATTTAAACCTGAACCCTCTCAACACAGTGCTGCTCCAGGAACAGGGTTTGCTTTGCGAAGGCTATTATAGCATTTGCTAGTTAGCGGCATAGAGCTAACGCCTCCCAGATCTGCTCATCAGCACAAGTAGAGATGGAGGTGCTCCTCCACAACAAGCACACGCTGACCCTGGTGCATATCCTAGCCCAGTCCCTCCCCCGTCCACCTGCCCATATCCACCTCGCCTTCACACACACACACACACACACACACACACACACACACACACACACACACACACCTGCCCATATCCACCTCGCCTTCACGCTCTGTTCTTCTCGCTGCCTGAGTGGACCTGTGTGTGCTGATCATCAGAACAGGTGTAGGTGGGCAAGTGTGAGTCACAGGTTGCGCAATGAGCTATGAGGGTGTGTGTGTGTGTGTGTGTGTGTGTGTGTGTGTGTGTGCACGTGCATGCGTGTGTGCGTCTGTGCGTGCGTGCGTCTGTGTGTGTGTGTGTGTGTGTGTGTGTGTGTGCGTGCGTCTGTGCGTGCGTCCGTGCATGTGTGTGTGTGTGTGTGCATGCGTCCGTGATTGTGTGCGTCTGTGCGTGCGTCCGTGTGTGTGTGTGTGTGTGTGTGTGTGTGTGTGTGTGGAGTGGGGTTTTCACATAACCACTTCAGCCAAGCTTATCTGTCTCACCAAGGGCACCTGGTGTGTGTGACTGTGTCTCAAATCGCGTACTTCTGCACTTACAATACCTAATTTGAGTGCATGAGGGTGTTCACACTGAAAATTCCAACGACATGAAGGGCGCTGCAAGTTCCCGGATGGTGCACTCATAACGGTCAAAAAGCTGAGTGTGCAACGCTGGACACTTTTCGCCCTTAACGGACGCCATCTTGCCCAAATAGCGGAAGGGGAGGGAGCGTTTTTAAACTCGTGGTAATCGCGGTTGAGAAAGCTGAAACAGCAGCAGTGGAAAACAGACTTTACGGAGGTACAAGCAAGTTATAACATAAACGGTTCATGTTTTGACACAGTATGACCATGACACTGTCGAATTGAGGACGCCAATAAAGTTATATTAAAATGTTTGCGATCGTCATTTCCGTGAAGTGCACGGAGTTAGTGTTTGATATGAGACAATACTATTTTGTTAAAATTTGCGCACTCCGCCAGTAAGCACACAGTGCACATAGTGTACTATACGAAAGTGTACTCACGTAAGTACACCAATTGAGACAGACTCTGTGTGTGTGTGTGGGGCTTGTATTTCCGTCTCCATGCTGTAATGTTGGATCCACTGCTGATAGTGGAAGTCGAAGTGAGTCAAGAAACGTCTGACTGACAAAGTCCAAATACGCGTTTCTACATCATCATTTTATGATGTTTTGCAGATTCACGCTCCGCATGACTAACGGCGCTGACGACATTTTCATTTCAATCGTTCCGTCTGAGGAAAATGCTGAAGTAGTGTAGATGAGAGGCGGAAACGTAACAAAAGTGTTTCGGATTCAAATGAAAATGGAATAGTGTGGATGTAGTGTGTGTGTGTATGTGTGTTTGGGTGCCAGGGTTGTTTCCAGGTAACGGATGAGAGTGTGACAGACACAGAATGAAGGCTTAGATTGAGCGTGCATGTGTGTGTGTGTGTGTGTGTGTGTGTGTGTGTGTGTGTGTGTGTGTGTGTAAGGATTGTCTATAGCCAGGTGGAGAGTGACAGAATGGGGAAGCCAGGGGAGGATTTTAGAGGATAAAGGATAAGGGGCGAGACGAGTGTTGTTTGTGTGTGTGTGTGTTTGTGTGAGTGTGTGTGTGCGCGTGTCGGGGAGAGGGGGATGATTGGTGTGCAGGTGAGGGAGCAGATTAGTATGTGGGAATCAGGGCTGACAGATTGACAGGAGAGTTTGTGTGTGTGTGTGTGTGTGTGTGGAAGGGAGGATTTATGTTATGGACTGGGCGTCATTCTCCATTTGTACAAACACTGCAAATCACTGCAATCACCAACTGTGACACTGATGACCTATAAAGACAAAAGCTGTGTGTGTGTGTGTGTGTGTGTGTGTGTGTGTGTGTGTGTGTGTGTTTGTGTGTGTGTGTGTGTGTGTGCACGTGCCTAAACCACCTCCTCTTTTCAGCTCTTGGGTGAGGTGTGGTCGTGGCCTACCTACTGCCAAGAGCTTTGGCCACCCCATACAGCTACCACCCGCCAGTACCCATAAGCCACTGCGTGGAAGAGGGCATCTGCTCCGCACAAACAAGATGACCAGGGCAGGCACTTGCTTAAACAAATAAACATCATCATTTTAAGAAAAATGCATATTTCTTGTCATAAATGACACAATGCTTATTTTTGGATAAAATTGTCTGGTTACATACCGGTAACCATAAAGCTAAACTGAAGAGTCTCTCTTTGTAGCACCAGTAGTTTTATCATGAGCAACACCAAAAAAACAAACCATCAGTGGAAAGGGACCGCGACTGTGGCTGCACATAAACTGGCATGGCAAGCTGCTCACAATACAATGGTCAAGAGGTTGGAGATGGAGGCCCATCCAAAGACGTGATTATACTGTAGGTCACCAGCATTGCACAATAACTATAAATGATTTTCTGTAATGTGTTTAAGTAAAAATGCCATGTAATAACATGCATTTACATAGGCCACTGTGATAACTGTTCTGAAAATATTATTCAGAAGCATTCAAACAATCAAGAAAAAAACTGTGAAGGAAGTCATTCAGGGAATGGACAGGTGTTCTTTAGGTGTCTTTTCTTCTTTTGTTTTTTTGTTTCCGTTACTATCAGATAGCATACTGCCTGATCTGATGTACATGATGTCGATGGGAGCACACAATACAGAGGGATATATATCGGCGAGATTAAACAGTTAATAAGGTCATGGACAGGTGTCAATGGTCAACAACTTTATAATTTGTATTTTGTTTCTGTTCGAACCAGATAGGCCAGTGGCTGACCGCTGGAGGCTGGCCTGGGCACAGGAAAGCAAGCGCGTGTGGAACACAGAGCGGAAGGTATACGGAGATAACGCATGCAAATGGCCCACACCACAGCGCCACAGCAGGACTGGGAAATGTACCTTTCACATATCGCTTGTTTTCATCTCTCTCTCTTATCCTCTCTTCTCTCTCTTCTCTTCTCTCTCTCTCTCTTCTCTCTCTCCCTTCCCCAGTGGCGCTGCTAGGAGGTCTGAGACCTGTAGCTGTACAGTAATTTCCAGCCATTTCAGCACCAATGCTCTCTCTCCTCACACACACACACAGAGACATACATTATTTGATTTGAGTGCCTAGAGCCAAATAAATCAATTTCAGATCCAAAAAGAAGCATTTTGCAGACCCAAGGCCTCATGGGAGATATGGCAGATGACACAAACATACAGTGTGCACACACCCACTCACTCCCTGTCACACACACACACACACACACACACACACATACACATACTCCATTACATATATGCACAGACATGCAAATACTTCTCTCTTTCTCTCTCTCTCTCTCTCTCTCTCTCTCTCTCTCTCTCTCACACACACACACACACACACACACACACACACACATATACACATACTCCATTACATATATGCACAGACATGCAAATACTTCTCTCTTTCTCTCTCTCTCTCTCTCTCTCTCACGTCCACATCTGGCATCAAGATAGAGTTCTATGATACTCCGCGGCTCCTCTGTTTGATGTCTGGGTGTGGGTCTGGAGATGGGTGAGCTGACAAGCACCCCCGGGAACGAGAGGAGTGTGTGTGTGTGTGTGTGTGTGTGTTGGGGGGGGGGGGGTCTGTGTGGTGAGACAGGAAGTGTGGGGAAATGTTTCCCTTTTCTGGCGCGGTGCTGTGATTCATGGGCCGGCCGTCGTAAAAAGAGGTTTCCTTGACACAAGTCTTGGAGTGGGTGGAAGAGGAAGGGGAGGGAGGGGGGTCGTCTGGAAAGCGATTCATCTGTATCACATATGTCTCGACACGCACAGAGAGAGAGATAGAGAGATAGAGAGAGAGAAAGAGAGAGAGGGGGGGATGAGAAAGAGAAGGGGGAAGAGATACACACCCACACACACACACACACATCCACACAGATACACACATCCAAACTTGCACAAATGCACTCACACACACACATCCACACAGATACACACATCCAAACTTGCACAAATGCATACTCACACACACACATCCACGCAGATAGATTCATGCATTCTCTCTCTCTCTCTTCATGTTTCCTGCTGCATCACCTCACATTCTCTCTCTTGTCACCCCACCCCCCCACTCTCTCCTGATGTCAACAACACTGGGGTGACCTGGAGTCTCCTGTGTTTAACATAGCTGTAGGAATTACCTCAGCTCAAGACAAAACCCCCAGTTGGTTCACACATACCAGACACTGTTGGCTAATGCCTCTTACGGGCGCGCGTGCCTGTGTGTGTCTGTGTGTGTGTGTGTGTGTGTGTGTGTGTGTGTGTGTGTGTGTGTGCGTGTGTGTTTGTGTGTGTGTGTGTGTGTGTGTGTCTGTGTGTGTGTGCGTGTGTGTGTGTGTGTGTGTGTGTGTGTGTGTGCATGAGGCATGAGTAAGCTATGCATGTTTATACCTGGTCTTTTAAAACCCCCCTTTTAAATCCTCTTGCACAATGGTGAAAAGTAGGTTATTGCTTGTTATGTCTCACAGCGTGGATTACCTTGATTCATGCACACACGGGGACACAGAAGTACACACAAACGCACACACATATATTTTATGCGTAAAGACACACAAACGGACACACACACACACACACACTCACTCACACATACACACACACACAGTGTGCACTTCAGAGTGTATTTGATAGGATATTTTGTTTGGACAACAGACAGAAAGATAGAACAGAACATGCAGCATCTATACATAGTACATTACAGCAGACTGGACTACTAGTAATCATAATGGAGATTATGCAAACAAAACACACATATACTGAGAGTAAAGGGAGGAAGAGAGAGAGAGGGAGAGGGAGGGAGGGGGGGTTACGGAGGGGACTGGGAGAGGGGGTGTGGTGAGTCCCGTCTGGACGTTGCGTAAGCTGCCATTATTCACCCCAGCCTCCCGCCTCAGGGCCACGGTTACATCACCGCCAAACTCCACCACGGATGCCGCTGCTGCTGCCATGCCCGCCGTCGCCACGGCGATAATGCGGTTATTTTTGGAAGCCAGGCAAGAGAGAGAGAGGGAGGGATGCTTATGTTGATTACCTGAATGGGAGCACAAAAGTAGAGAAGGTGTGTGTGTGTGTGTGTGTGTGTGAGACAGACAGAAAGAGAGGAAGAGAGAAAGATGGATAGAAAGAGATATAGATAGAGAGCGTGAGAGAGAGAGAGAGAGAGAGAAAATGAAAATGAGAGATTAGTGAGGCAGTTAAAAAAACAGGAACAAAAGCTATGAGCCTTCCTGTGAAGCACTTAGGAAGGGGAAAAAGCAGAGGAGAATGAAAGCGCTTCAAACTGGCAGTTTCCTGATGACTTTAGCAGCCTCTCCCACAGGAGTATGGAGGGAGACAGACAGGATTGAGAGAGAAAGAGAGAAACAAGAGGAAGAGAGAAAGGAATGACAGAGAGAGAGAGAGAGAGAGAGAGAGAGAAAATAGCAAAACAGAGCTCAAGAGAGACTTAGTGAGGAATGAGAGACATGAGACAGAAACTAATAGAAAGTACAAAAACACACACACACACAAGGTAATACACAGACTTCCACCAACATGCACACACAGGCACACACAGACACACACACACACACACACACACACACACACACACACACATACACACACACACACACACACAGACACAGTCACAAACTCAAGGTAATCCACAGACTTCCATCAACACCCACACACAGACACACACACACACACCCACAGACAGACAGACATAGTCACAAACTCAAGGTAATCCACAGACTTCCATCAACACACACACACAAACACACACACACACAGCTCCTCTCTTTTCCCAGCTCCCCTCTCCATGAAAAATAAAAAACACACACAAAAAACAGCTCTCCACTAGTTTACGCCTTCCCTCTCCCAGGCCTCCCCCCGGTGGCAGACTCAAATCACAGACCCCACTCTCCCCCCTCCACACACCCCCCCTGTTACTAAATAAAAATGCCTCCTGTGGAGCCTTCTCTGTGCTGTGCTGTACTGTCCTCACTGCTGACTGTGAAAGTAAAATTGAGGAACGGTTCAGTTAGCCACATGCTAAGCCTGCTGCAAGCTGGGAAAACCCCCGTAAAGCCTGCAGCTGTTAGCCATGGCTAGGTAGTGTAGCGTGTTGCAGCATAGGAGGGGAGGCTCGCCCATGTGTGACTGACTGTCTGTTTTGTGGAGGTGCTGTTGTTTTTTGTTGTTGTTTTTGTTTCTGTTGTTGTTGTTGTTGTCTTTTCACCATGCCCCCTGTACGATGTGTGGCGTTGGCTGGGTTTAAGGGTAAGGGAGGTTGCAGAACGGTGGTGCTCCTAACAACACAAGTAGGTGCTCACACACACACACACACACACACACACACACACACACACACACACGCACACACACACACACACGCACACCCAAAGACTATAATGACAGTAGCACAATGACAACACATACACATACACACACACACACACAAACAGACACACACACCAGGTCACTAGATGTGGTGTATGCCCCAGGCTTCACAGGTGACTCATTGCCATGATCTGTCCAACGTTCCACTGTCTCACTCTTGCTCTAATTTTCTCTCTCTGTCACTCTATCTCTATGTTTTTCACTTTCTCTCTCTCTGTCTCTGTCGTTCCGCCTGTGTCTCTCCTGCTGACTTGCTCGCCCATTCACTCTCCGCTGCCATGGCAACTGTGGAATGTTTGGCAGCAAGCCTCGGAAAAGGCTTCAGCAAATAAAAGCACCGGGAGCCTAGTGATGTGTGTGTCTATGTGTGTGTGTGTGTGTGTGTGTGTGTGTGTGTGTGTGTGTGTGTGTGTGTGTGTGTGTGTTTAGGAGAGGACGAGGAGGAGGAGTAGGAGGCTGCAGTGCAGTAGTTTGGCCGGCATCCAGGGCAGCACTGTGACTGCCTGGGCTTGGAAAGAGAGAGAGAGAGAGAGAGAGAGAGAGAGAGAGAGAGTGCACTGAGGCCCTGGCAGAACACCAGGTCTCGGAGAACAAAGACGTGCGCTTCTAATGCCGGCCACAGAGGCCGCGCCTGGCAACCGCATGCCAACTCCCAGCATCCCTTGCGGCCTCTCCCTGGCGATGGGCCACTCCACTCTCCTCTCCAGCCCTGTAAAGAAGATTAGACAGAGAGAGAGAAAGGAAGAGAGAGAGAAGAGAGAGAGGGAGAGGGAGAGGGAGAAGGAGAAGAAGAAGAGAGACAAGGAAAGAGAAAGGAGTAGAGAGAAAGCTGAAGTGACATCACCTCCTGCTTAACTCCAGATGTAAGTCATCCAAAAAGTGTTTTATTTTGGCCTGTTTTTTTCATTATTTTTTCCCCTGTTCCTCAGAAACTCAGCCCAGCATGCTAGAATACAGGCAGCCATTTCATGCAGTCTGTTCTTTTATGTCGCAAGGATGCGACACAGTGGTGCTGTCAACAGCAAACAAACCCGCACACACACAACATAAACACACGCACATATAACACAAACAAATGCACAGACATAAACACACACACACACACATATTCACTCGGAAACACACACACACACACACACACACTGACACTACTGACGCACTCCTCGCTCCAAAAAGTTCTCAAAATGGCGACCGTCCATGTCGGTACGGTGGACGAGCCCTCCCTCCCTCTTACACCAGACCCCAAGAGCCAAAATGGTGGCCGTCCCTTCCTACTGCAGGACTCACTCCCACCCGCACTGCTCCGAACCTCCCCTCATCCTCCTGTCCTCTTCATCCTCTACAGCCCGCAGCAGCCCCATCCACCCCAGGGGGACACCAGGGTCATTTATTCCGGGCTCCACATCGATCCACTCTGGGATGGGCAGTCACCGTCAATCAGGGGTAACATCCAAATGTCCAGATCTTCACTCTCAAGAATCCACCCCCCCCCCCACCCACCCAACCCCTTTACACACACACACACACACACACACACACACACGTACACACCCATCCCATCTCCCACATCCAGAACCCTAACCCCTGTGCTGGTTTCCATGGCGATGTCTTTAGCTTGTGGCATATTTATCTCGCCCGTGTCCTTCAGAGACATCCAATAACGGCCGTCTGTCAGAGTGGCAAGGTGGGGACGACGGGGTTTAGGGGGGGTGGGGGGTATAGTGAAGTGAGATGGAGGGGTTGGGTGGGGGGTAATAGATAGAGACAGGAAGTGACTCGGCGATTTAGAGTCTGCCGACTCAGCGGGGGTGAAATGTGGCGTCTGCTTTTCAATCACACTAAATAATCCCCCCCCCACTCCACACACACACACACACACACACACACACACACACACACACACCACTCTGTGCCCTCCTCTCTGCCCCTCCACTCCACAGACACATACACACACAACTACTACACCACCACCACTCCTCACCCTGCCTGCCTGCCTCAATGCCGGGAAGCCTCTGTTGTGAGAGTGCCCAGATTACTCTAATAAAGGACAGTGCATGAGCATCAGTGCACAGTGGATCCGAGAGAGAGAGGGAGAGGGAGAGAGAGAGGGAGAGAGGTAGAGAGAGTGAGAGAGATCAGTCTTCTGTATCACTCCTATTTTTGTGAGAGTGTGTGTGAGAGTGTTGTCAACAGGAAGTGTTTTTCTCTCACTCCTTTCTCAGGGTATCCTGATAAGAGAATGGTCACCGTAGCAACCCATTTTCTTTTGTGAAAGGGGCCTTACTAAACAAACTGTAAACAAAAGTCACAAGTATTTTCAGTTTGTTTTTTAAACCACAAACTTTATGACTGAATCAGGGACCACTCTCCAACTGTCAGAGATATAAACAAACAAAGATTTAATAATAAAAGTGAACAAATAAACAAAGACACCCACTTAGTCAAAGCTCAGTTTGGAGATCTGTTCACAAAACAGGAAAATATAACACAAGAAGACACATCAAAGTATTGCTGACAGCTCCTAAGGGTACTTTGTCAAAGCAGCGTAGCAGAATTCTGTTATGGGATTTTAAATATTTCACAAAGAAATTAATACAAAGTAAAACAAAACACATCCCTTTAAATAACCTCCAGTTATATTCTCTTGTGACAAGGTGGACATATTTGCCAGTTTGAAGCTTCCGAATTGGAGCGCCATCTTCATTTAGTTAAAAGGGTAGCTACATTTGGCAGGTTTGATTTGTTGGCGAGCCAGCCACACCAATACCAAGCCAAATGGTGGTCTTGTTAAAATCACTGTTATTGTCATTTTAAATCTGCTGCCAAATTCTAATTCAATTGTTTTGCAAGATGCTGAAGACCAATTAGTAAGGGGAGGAAAAGCACCAGAACACAGACACCAGTCTATACTGTACTGAACTTCAAAGACTCTTGTTTCTGCAGTTGCACTGTTTCATTAATATGTCTTATTGAGATGACGGAAAGAGTTTATAACACATCAAGGCTTAACACAAATGAATATTGAGAGAGCACTGTGTGTGTGTGTGTGTGTGTGTGTGTGAGAGAGAGAGAGAGAGAGAGAGAGAGAGAGAGAGAGAGAGAGAATGAGGCCTCTAGTCCAATTGAAAGAATCAAGCCCATAAGCTACACACGTGGGCATACTGCAAAACAATGTGTACTCCACATACTGCCATTGACTCACATTCAGTTAAGCCTAGAGATGCTTGCATCTAAAATGACTAACAGGATGCCTGCATGTCCTTGGCGTCACAGTCATGGGAAATATACGGACATGTATGGAAATACATTGGTGTATTTTTATTTCACTTTTATTTAGGTGATTACTTGCACATTTATATGTGGGCATTCATATTGGTGACCGTGACACTTGTTTTTACAACACAAGAAAACGTTCACATGGTACCAGTGCCCTTTGCCTCACTCTGGGCCCTGAGCAGAGATTGACCAACTACACAATCATGATTACACACTTTTTCTGGAGTCAACATGCACACTGACCTCTACACGGAGTTAAAAAACCCCCGTCGTTGTCACTCTGCCTCATTCCATATGCTCAGGTTTCTCACGCGCCATAGGACTGAAACGTCAGTGAGGGCTTTTTGGTTTCATCCTTGGGGGCCAAGCAGTGAAGCCCCATTGTGTTTCTACATTTTATTTTCATTATTACGCTTCCGTCATTGAAGTCAAAGGCAGCCCATAGAACCGTCAGGTGAAAAGTTGTGAAATTTGGGACACTGATTGGGGACAGTCCCATGATTGATTTCACCAAGTTTCATACCGACACCTCGAGCGCTCTAGCGCAAGCAACAGGCCAAAGTTGGACGTGTGTTCACGCTTTTTGGTTTTCTTATTTTTTCTCTCCCTTTTCTTTTCCAGTATTCATTGACCTCTGAGTCACCTTCTTTCAGTCGGCCTTTCCTGTTCTCTAGTGTCTGACCCCCCCCACACCCCCCGCCTGCATGTGACACTGCTAAGCTGGCTATATCTCAGTGAGAGAGAGAGAGAGAGAGAGAGAGAGAGAGAATTGCAGTTAGGCGCAGGGCAGTGAACCATGTTTCATTTTGTGAGGGTGTTGAATGACTGAATGAGAGGAAGTGAGGGAGGTAAGCATATAATTGTGAAGCAAAATAATTCATTCCCACCATGATTCTCTTTTGTTGGGAGCTAGAGTAATAATAAGAATTGCGTGACAACATATGTATTTATATATATATACATATATATATATATATATATGAATATATATGTATTTGTGCGTGTGTGTGTCCTGTGTCCTCCATTTTGTCATGACAAACTCCCTTGAAAAGGTTATTTGGTGAATATTTAGCACAGTATATCCACCATGTTGCCGTACCTTGTAGATAATGTGTGCCGTGGCATGGCGTGGTGTGGCATAGTGGCCTGGTGTGGCTTACATGGCGCGAGGTCTCCAGGTGCATCTGGCACCAGTGAATGGGCTAAAGCCTGTCATGCCAACCTGACGATAAGCTGATGGCCACAGCCACGGCTCCCGAGCCAATCCAATCACTAAGATCACATGCCACGGAGCGCAGCGGAACAGAGGGAGCGAACACTGCCAGTCTGAGCCAGAGCTCCCCTTAAATCTGTGTAAGTAGGTTGTGCAACTTCTCATGTTGCACCAGAGAGAGAGAGAGAGAGAGAGAAAGAGAGAGAGAGAAAGAATGGGTAGTAGCATTACAGAAAATATAGGCCTATTACAAATGTGATGTTTTTTTTTTAACTATTTACAATCTGTTAGTTAAATTAGGGAGGATTACATGAATGACAAGTTATTTCCCCACTAGCCTTGGTTTAGCATTCCTTTCTTTCCTGCCAGCCTGGGGTTAGCATGCTTAGCATAACTTAGCAGATGCTTTAAACGCTAACTAGGGAACGATACTAAGAAACCATACAAAAATGTCAAGCCTGAATGATGCTAACACCTGATTACAACAAAGCTTTGCTGTAAGGTGTACCGTAGTACATGGTGCACCTTTAAGGAGAGCTTGGTGTGTTGAGCCCCCCCCCTCTCTTTCACTCAAGGCCACTGAGGGAGAGGGGATGTTCCCACTTTAATTAGGAGGCTTACCTAAGAGTCTTAGCGTTACTCCTGGGGCTCACCTCACAGGCACGGAGCCCGGTAGCCAGCCAGCCCGCCAGGCAGCACGCTGCAGGGGAGGGGCCAGGCAGGGGAGGGCAAGCGGCATGGAGCAATGGAGACCAGAGGTCACAGCAAACGTAGACACATCCCATCAAACAAGGCCCCAATTTATATGGAGAGACTGGAGTCTCTTTGATTATCCATTGAAAATACATGTATGGGCTCATTTTTATAAAGTGCTGGGCAATATGCAATAGTTAATGTTTACTTTTACTGATTTAAATGTACAATACACTTTTTTAAGTAAACAACATGTCCCTGTGATATGTTGTGGTTATACTTAGTGTTAGGACCAATACTGTGTGACCTATATACTTACATGAAAAATATTTTTTTCATTCCCATGTAAGTCTGGTGTATTAAGGACATAATATAAGGACATACAACATATGTGGGACCCAAAGTGGACCCCGTAGTCCGGAATGTTTTAGTCTGTTGGCTTTTCTAAGCTGCAGAACCTGACGAGCTTCTACTGTACACACCATTGTTAATGTTCTACTGAGAATATATAGGCCACTCCTTTTAGCCGAAGGAAAAGAACATGCTTTTTTTTCCAAGAATGTACAAGGTTAGTGAATAATACCCCACTGTGGAAGAGCAAAACCTGCTTCTGTGCGCTTAGCACACAGTGTTTACATTAGATAATTGCATCCTTGCTCTTACAGAAGACCTTGGTGAGGAGAACATGACTGACCTATCTGGTTGGGGAAATGTGGCTTTCACTGAAGGAGAAGGCCTGTTGTGTTGACCATATAAATGTGGAACCAACTCTCGCTCTGTTTTTGTCTGTGTGCGTGTGTGTGTGTGTATATGTGTGTCTGTGTGCATGTGTGTCTGTGTGCGTGTGTGTCTTTGTGTGTGTGTGTGTGTGTGTTCTTAAATCCCCAAAATTCCTTCTGTTTTCTGGAGCATGTCCCGTGTTGCCTTTCATGCTCTCTGATCATGTGGTTCCTGTGCCATATGCACAGCATGGAGTCTGGTCTCGCGTGTGACTGCTAAGCCTAGGGGCTACTCGGAAATGGAATGCATTGTTCATTGCTGTTGTGCCTCTCTCTTTCCCCTTCTCTCTCTCTCACCCACACACACACACACAACTCTTTCCCTTTTTTCCTTTCTTGCTTTGTGTTCAAGCGATCTAGCTGGGAGGAATTGGTCATGTCGCAATGATGCAACTCGTAAATGACACAACATGGGCGGCGGATCACTTTTGTCAGCTGCTTGGCAGATTCCCGCTGACAAGGGCGGAGACTGAGAGCGGCTTTGAGGGTGACTCATTCTTCTATCAGACAGGAGAAAGAGAGAGAGAGAGACAGAGAGAGATTATCATCCTTAAAGACACATCATTTATTTATTCAACTCATACCAGCTGGTCGTGAGTGCTTATTTCAACAACTTGCCCCCCTGCATAATGACTCAAACAGATTAACATCATCACAAATAATAACCTCCTACTAACCTTTTTATCCTACAATAGAGACCTATTCTGAAATAGGCCACTGAAAGGTACAAGGAAACAATGAGGATAACAATGTTGACATATAGGCCTACAAAAGGTGTACCATGGTAATATCTGCTCCAAGGCATCTGCCAGTTTGATTATGTGTTCCACTTAGGTGAATCATGCAGGCATTCGGTGTAGGCAGGCTTGCTCTTGCCTCTCTGTCCGGTGCATGTCTGTGATCTTTGGCCGGCAGCCAACTGGATTGCAAAGTCTGTTTTTCCGCAAATGGGCGAGGTAGTGCTCTACGCGTTGAGTTGAACTGCTGTGGCTGCCTCTGCTACTGCTGCTGCTGCTACGTGACAACATTTCTCACTTCCTCATTTGTGAGACGCAATCGCGACTGCCTGTAACAACAAATCCCTCTGTGGCGTTTCTGGTTGCGGAATCGGCCTCCTTTTTTTTAGCCTTGAGCGAGTGTTGCCTCACTCCTCCTTGGAAGTCGCTGTGGAATTCTTTTGCGGCAACTTTCTCTCGCCCACGCAGGCTACACGCGAAACAGTCATCATCCAACGCACACCAAATCACTCGTCAGAAATCAGACCGTGGCATGCACAGACTTATAGAGTGAAAGTAAAAAAAATAGAGAGAGAAAGGGAGCAGAAAGCGAGTGTGTCAAATATGAGTCAGCCATAACTGCTTCTAAGATGATTAGGAAATATGCACCACTTCTGCTGATGTGGTCTAGACTTGCCTTTTAGACTAGGGGCTTTCCACACCGTTACAGAGGAGCAGCTGTTTGCGTGGAAGAGGGGTGGGGGCGGAGGCAGCGATGGCTGCCGGTGGCTTCCAGCCCGCTGAATCACTGGCGCTGGACCGGACGGATCGCTCAATTGGCTGGGCCAATCATAATGACACAGTCCCGTGAAGATGAATGTGCTGCTTTGTGCTTCATTCACAACCAGGAAGACAGCTTGGCACTTTGAGCTGTGGGGACAGAAGTCAGATGCTTTATAACATTGGTTCAAATGAAAGACATTTGACATTAATAAAGCACTGGTGATGTCTAGGCCTAGGATGTGTGGGCAATATTCTACAATATTACCGAGAGCAATTCTTTGTTATAGCCTAAATCTAATTCAGAAACCACAAATAAGAGCTTTGTCCATGTGCCCTCCAGTATTTAAGATAACAGTGATGTGTTTAAAGATAGAATGAAGGTTAGTGTGAGCATCCAGAGTGCAATTGTGGGCCCCAAAAATAAAGACAGTAGCCTATCGTTAACCTTGTATGTGACTGACATAGAGCTATGTGCTGTTGGCTGTTGCAGATGGTTAGCCTACTTTAATAGTCAATTTAAGCCACTGAGTTGCAACTGAGACCATGTTTTATCATATATAAGCTTTATCAAAAATAAATATCAAGTTTACTCAAATCATATATTTAGTGTGCTACACTGTCATCTCAATGTAAAATCCCCTAAAAGAAATTCCCTCCACTCCAGGGTTACCTAATTTTAAAATGTCAAGACAGCCTACAAGATTTAATGTAATAGCCTAAGCTGGTTCTCAGGAAATGCATTACAGTTATGTTATTTAATTTGGCAGAAACTGAACCAACGATAGCCTAAACAAGCCAGTGTTACCAAGTCTTCAGGTCCTAGGCCAGACAGAAAAATGTCAGCACAGTAGAACTGCAAGTCCACGATTTGACTGTTGGTGGCGCTAACGCCCTCAAAACCACTGTAAATTGTTTTGGAAAGTCTGTATTGAGATTGGGCCCTGCTACTATTTGAAACGTATAGTCTACCACATTGAGGAAGGCATGTATTAATACATAGTCTGTTGCCATTTTCGATGCTTGGCCCCAATTATTCCACAGGGTTGCTGTAACAGAAGAAGCTTTGCACGGTTGGCTAGGGGCAGCCTACCGCGTGACGTTGCTTTGGCAGCTAGGCGGGAATGTGGTCTTGCAAATAGAGCTCGAGGTGCCATTTACATGCAGACAAAATGGCGCATGCGCGTACCAGTCGGGAATTTTCAGAATATTGATGAGTCGCAAAGAAACTGTAGGCTGTTTTTCTCAGTGGTGACGTGACGCCTTCATTTCTATGAACGTTAATACCCCAGGAGTTTTTTGCAACTTAAATGTCTATTTTTGCAACAACGGTGAAGCAGAAACACCGGTGATTCTATTAATAAACTGTTGCTCTGTTATGCTCTGCTCTGTTAAATGACATTTTTTCTTGAGTAGGCTACTACTTTCAAAAATCGCAAACATGAGGAATTTGAACGATAATTTTACAGCGCATGAAAACAGCAAGGTCTGCATTTTCCTGGGCGTAAACAAACTATAACTCGGATTTAGAATATAGGCCTACCATACCTCGGCCGTAAGCTGCAATGAGCTATTCTACCAACGGCAGCAAGATTAAGCCATGCAAAAGCCCTTATTATAGAAAGTGGAACACTTTGGGGTTTTTAATTAGACTATATTCTCTGAGGCTTGCGCACGTTGTGGGCTATCCTTGGCACCGACAGAGCGAAAGAAGGTTGATGGAGCATGCGCCGGCGGAGGTTGTCGAAGAATCAAGTAAATAGAGCTAAGGCTGGAGGCACAAGTTTAGTGTCGGTGGTGACGTCATCGCACATTGAGCTGGCTGAGCGAGTAGTAGTGAGGGAGACAGATAGAGGCGCGCGGTAGTAAAGAACACAGTACCATGAACTTCTGAGAGCAACTTCGTCGTTTTTTCTGGCTTCAGGGCTAGAGGAGCGTTTCAACTATATTTTTAAAAAAATCTTCTTTTTTGTCGAAAGGACAAGTAACATATTCGACAGACGTTTGGAGCAAAGGGTTGTGAGTTAGTTGTTTTTCTGTTCTTCTCGCGAAAGCCATGTCCTCCGCGGCAGTTGCTGCCTCGAGAAGGCAGTCATGTTATTTGTGTGACTTGCCCCGCATGCCGTGGGCTATGATATGGGATTTTACAGAGCCCGTTTGCAGGGGATGTGTCAACTACGAGGGAGCCGACCGAATCGAGTTTGTTATTGAGACTGCTCGACAGCTGAAGCGGGTACATGGTTTTCAGGATGGTAGGTCTCCGGGACCTGGGAAACAGTCGCTGTCTGGAAAGGACATTCAGGCTCTCAACCACTCGGCCGGAGATCCTGGATCCCGACCGCCTCAGCCTTTGGACCGCTATCCTCTCGCCTCTGAGAGACCGCCCCGGCTGGGTCCGGAATATCAACCAGGGAGACAGGCTAACGGCATTCCCGTTCCAAACGGATTCCCTAAACCCGACGAGCCGCCGGAGCTGAACCGTCAGAGCCCTAACCCTCGCAGGACTAGCGCAGTCCCTCCCAATTTGGTGCCTTTGGTTAACGGGAACATGCCAACCGTACACGCGCTCAATGGTCGACCTGGTCAAATGGGGATGCCGAGCGCGTTGTCGGTCAACCCAGGAGATCACGGCGGCAAGCGGTCGGAGGATATGAAAGACAAGCACAGACCGGATAGCATGTCCGATATGAGCGACAGCCACAAGCGGGCTGAGGAGTGGATGGGGAAAGGCAAAACGGTGCGGGAAATTATGGCACTCCACACGTTCGACAGCAGGTTCAAGAAAGACCATGCGGCCATGCAACACAGAGTAATGGGATACGACCCAAGCGCCACTTCCTCAAAATCAGGTAATGTGTTAAATCAAAACTAGCTAATGTATCTGTTTCCACTGACGTTAATGTTAGTTATATTTTTCAATAGCTGACGTTTCTCTGCGAGACGCAGATATCACCAGAAAACTGCAGTTTGCATAGCCACGTTACATTAATGTTTAATTGTAACCTAGCTGTTGCAACGTTACTTAGTATCTAATTCTGATACATAATGTTTCACATGTTTTAGCAAATGCTTACGAGGTGCTGCAATAGCTCATGTAATCTGAAAGTATTTGGCTATTGTAAGAAAAACTGTGTCAACAACAGGTCATGCTTAGAGCCAAGGAGAGACTAAAATGATTTAGCCCAACCCTGCGTTGCAGAGTTGAGCATGTTGTTAACCCTCTACCCCCCCCCCCCCCCCCCCCTCCCTCCAACAGACAGAGGGAAGCACCCGAGGAGCAGCATGAAGAGGAAAGCCTCCCCTGAGCCTGACGGGGAGGGGGCCGGCATGGTGGCCGTTAAGATGAACGGCGAGGGCCAGCCGTGGCTGCCGTCACCCTCGGAGGTTCTGAAGATGCCTCCGGCCTCCTTGCCGGGCTTCTCAGCGGCTGCACCTCCTTCCACTATCTCCCCGCACCCCCGCACCACCCCACCGGAGGCCGCCACCGCGTCGCAGAACGGCCAGTCCCCAATGCAGGCGCTCATATTGGCTGCAGACAACGCCGGTGCCGGCACCGGCTCCCCGAAAGACGCCAACCAGGTCCACTCCACCACCCCGGGTGCCTCTGCCCGCCGCAACAGCGGGAGCCCCCTGTCACCTTCCTCGGCCAACCAGCGAAGGCTGGCTCAGCGGGAGGTGCTGGGAGGCGGGGGCGCTGGGACCCCAGCCACCGCCCACGTGCCAGGCATGGACCCCCAGGCGGGGCACCCCCAGAGCATTCCGGACTCTTCCGTGCCGCCGGGCAGCGTACCCCTGTGCTGCACGCTCTGCCACGAGCGACTGGAGGACACGCATTTCGTGCAGTGCCCTTCGGTGCCCTCGCACAAGTTCTGCTTCCCGTGCTCGCGGGAGAGCATCAAACAGCAAGGCGCCACCGGGGAGGTGTACTGTCCGAGCGGGGAGAAGTGCCCGCTGGTCGGCTCCAATGTACCCTGGGCGTTTATGCAAGGCGAAATAGCCACCATTTTGGCAGGGGATGTTAAGGTAAAAAAGGAACGAGACCCGTGATTTCATTGCCCCGTTCTTACTCATCTTCTATGGCATTTTGTTTGTTTTATTCTGTTTCTTTCTAGACAGTAACACAAACAGAATATTTGCATACAGTTTAAATGCGCATACTACATTGTTGACACCCAAGCAAGACTTTTTCTGGACATGTACATATGGACACAAGGGAAGTGAACACTTCATAAACATGGCTGTACATTTTTTTGAAAACATTCTTGTTTTTTGAATACATTGTGTTTCTATATTTTTGAGGATAAAAGGTATGTACGCAGTATAACAAACTCTGTCCGCTTACTATCTCTTTCCGTTGTTAAAGCCAATTATCGGTGTACTTTCTAGATCTGGTGGCAGTCTTTGGTCGAACATAGAATGTGACTAATATTCTACAAAGCACTTGGCAAAAAAACTGAAATGCTTCTAGCTGTACATGTATGCACTTGTTTTAAAATTGCCAAATACAGTTTCTGACCTTGTAATAACAACATCGATGTCTGTGGTTTGGTTATTGTGCATAATCAGTGACGCCATGACTCAGTTAGGTATTTATTATCACGGCGGTGATGCAACAGCTTTAGCAAGAACAAAATGAACTCCTGTTCAGGAGGTGCTGAGCAATGTAGAGGGAGAGTCTTAGTAGTTTGGCCCTCATACATTTTCAAACATAAATATTTACAAGTATTGTCAGTATTTAATCTTAAAGTGGTGTGAGACACGTCACATGAAATCGAGCTTGATGGGGAGGCAATGCCATAATTTAGGTGTTTATATTCTGCCCTCAGAGTTAGACTAAGATCATACAGTCGACTGCAAATTTAAGTATTGCATCAACATCTGGGTCAAGTATACTTCGTCATAAAACCTAAAACTTACTGATAATATTCAGCACAACAGTCTAACATTTCTGCTCTTCCCCACAAGTTAACAGTGTATGTGGCCTACCCGGTCTAGCCTTTTCCTTGAACGACTGGTTACGTGGCTCGTGAAAACAAGCACTGAGAAATCTTCAGAAATGATGACTGTTCCGGTTTTACTTTGCAGGACATCCTTCGACCAGTATACATTACCAATAAGTAGCATATGTTTACTTACTGAAAGGAAAATGTATTTTCCATTACATTCTGCAATGCAACGAACTGTAGCCTATTTAAATAATGTATAGTGGAAATTATAGTCGCAGAGTAATTACAATGCACGCAGGTATTTGATTATGTGAAAAGCAACTGGGTAAAGAGACTGATACCCCACAAGATTAAGTGATCTGTAAGTATGCCCAAATGTATTTCGGAATGTTTTAAGTCGACAGAAGGTTTATTATGAACGCAGGTCTCATCACGGACCCAGATATCCATCAAGTTGCTATCAAGCCTTTGCCACGTCCTCTTTCCCCTCCAGAGTGGGCAGTGTATCAACTTTTTTCCCCATTCTTTTTTTTTTTTGCTACGTTCCCCTTTGACTACACTCGTCTGGACAAACAGTACCAGCGCGCTGTCACGTGTGCGCCTCGGTGGAATTCCTGAGTCACCACCACCCCTCCCCAGCCCCCCTTCCCCGAGTCCCTGCCATAGGAGGCTCCCTCCAGCAAATGGAGGGAGGGAGAGAGAGAGAGGCAGAGCAAATAACACGCCTTCCACTGTTCAAGGTTGAACGCTCACAGCTTCCGAGCGATGAATGGAGAGCACTGTTCTCCTCCCAAGATTCACATGCGGTCGCCATTGAGAACCGAAAAAAACACTAAAGTTAACCCTTCACTCACCACTGGCTGTCGTAAAAAAAATAACTGTTTTTTTATATGACAGTAGGCTATTTGTACGACTGAACTCTGGGCCATGCGGACCATGCAGTGCAACTCTATAACAAATATGAACATATTCTTAAATACAGTCCAACGGATCTAACTTAAGAAACCTTATGTTCAGCCACTTATGCACCTAATTATTTAGGTTATTGTTCGTGCAGTGTGTCTAGCCTACGATACATGAATAACCCAAATAGTGTATCATGGTCTATTAACATCTTCGCCTCTCTGGATGCTGGCCTTTATTTCCGCCAGACAGTAGCCTCGTAGACGGTAGTACAGCAGTTGGAAACCGGCACTCTCGGCTTTATTTGCAAGGCTATATGCGGAGATTCGAGTGACCTGCTACAGACGTCGTCTAACTTGACCAGAGGCGTCTTATTACATGTGTGTACTGGCTCACCATCTGCTGGCTCGGCTGCCTCAAATTCCAGCTGGGCCAGCTTAACTCTTTTCATCTGTCACCAAATCTGAACACCCCGGGGCGAGACGAGGGAGAGAGAGAGAGGGGGGCACGGAATGGGGTTGCCAGGCAGTCAGTCATTCGGCAGAGATTACAGGACCAGCATTTTCTCAAGTTACAAGCCAGTGTCAGGAAGGGCCTCGTTTTCTTTTCACACATGTGTCCCACATTCACAGTCTCTTCGTTTTTCTGGGGGTTTCAAATAAGAAGGCTAATACACACAAAAGAAGCCCCCCCCGCAACTCTCAGACAATACACATTCAAACCTCACTTGTTTGAGGTATGAGTTCACAAATCACTCCAACATAATTGCTTTTGCTCTTTTCACACCTTTAACCTTTGCTACTGAGACAGTAACAATCTCCCTCAGTGTCCACTGAATGCCTATGCACAAAGGTGTTGGCCTGTTTGGCACTGTCGACACTCCTCGCACAGTCAGCCTGCAAAAAGGGGAGTGCATCTCTAAAACTTCCTTATGCAGCCAGGTGGAAACAACACGTCCTCGTGTGAACCATACCCAAGGCGTAAGAAACATCAAAAGTCACTTGCAACCTCTTTGTGTGAGTGGGGGTGGGGGGGTGGGGAGGGTTAGAGACAGATACCAGGCTCAATTTCCCACTAATACCGCAAACTGCCTCATTCGCATTTCCCGTTGTCGTAAAGCTAAATGCACAAAGGAGGACCGCGTCTGGCTTAATCACTTCATGTTGTGGTGCAACTTCAGGGTGGTCTTGAGTGCTTCATGCCATGTGCGTGCGTTGGCGTATGTCTGTGTCTGTGCAAGCTTGCGTGCATGCATGCGTGTGCGTATGTGTGTATATGGGTGTGCGTGTGTGTGTGTGTGTTTACAGTTATGCATATGTGCTTGCAGAATGCTCCAAACAGTCCTCACAGATGGCCGCGCCGATTGCAGGCACAAGAGCTATGCACAAACTATGAGCTGTGCGCAGAAAGGTCATCAGTGAGTGGCCCCTGGTACCACCCCCACACTCTGCACTGTAGTGCTGGCATGCCGCAGGGCTGGGGCCGCCAGCTTGTTGAGACATGGGGTGGGATGATGAGAGGGGGGAGGGGAGAGGAGAGGGGGGTAACTGCCACGTCACACACACGCTCAAACGCTTGTCATGTCATGTCTTACTCTAGCCGGAGGGATTTTGTAGGGCTTGTGGTGGTGAGGGGTGGAGGGGGGTGTAAGCTTTTGGGAAATCCTACAAGAATGGGTAAGTCACGTCACGTCACATGCACATGCATACCTCTGGCCTTACACACACACACACACACACACACACACACACGCCTACATATGCGCGCACACACACATTCACAGATGAGTCAAAAAAGGCAGGGAACAGGACGAAAGCAAAACCGCCAGACAGAATGAGTGAGAGAGAAGTAGGAGGAGAAGACAAACAACAAGAAGAATGTGAAAGGTAGAGAGACGGAAACAGAAGAGATGGATTAGTTTTAGTTTGGGGGGGGGGGGGGGCTATATCCTGCAGCTGCTGTCACTATAATTAGACAGAAAACAGGCGAAGCCCCCCACCCCCCCATGGCCATCAATCACAAGTCCGGCGCGACCGAACAGCACCAAGAAAGGAACGTACGTGCCTGTCGACCGGCCACAGTCGAGGCCCAGGCCTCCACTCGCCTACTGGAAGCCTTTATCTGGCCGAACGCTTTTCCGTGCCGCACCAAATATAGCGATCGCACGCTCGCTGAACCCTGGGACGTGTCTGTTTAAGAAAGAGAGAGAGAAAAAACAGAAAGAGAGAGAGAGAGAGAGAGAGAGAGAGAGGGGAGGAGGGAGGTGACGGTGGGTGGGTGGTGGGTTGTTGGATTAGGCCTCTGGTTGCCTGGTTACCTGAGAGAGAAGGGGGGAGTAAACAGGAGACTGAAGCGCATGGGCCACATCATAAAGGCAGAGTCCAGGGAGAGAGGAGAGAGCCATGGTGATGGTTTACCCAGAGAGGTACGCTTTCCCCTGGGCCTCAAACACCCAGATTGACCCCTTTCACTGGTGGCGACCAGTGTATAGTTGTACTAACAAATATGGACAAAAAAATAAAATAATAAATCTTACACAGTACAATATAAATGTATGTTCCATATTATATACTAATATATGTGGGATATATACATTTGTTCTCTACATTTTACTCTTGTCATTCAACTACAGCTCTTTCCCATAATGCACTTGGGTTAAACAATTACAGGTCAATACACAACAGTGGTGATTTGAGAGTGTTACTCCAGTACTTCAGCTTGGCAGGAGGCCTCATACAAAATGACCAGAGCACAATCTTTGGTGAACCAAAAGTGTGAAGATGCGAGGAACGTGCTTGGGGTTTCAATGTGAAGTCTCCCTGAAGAGGCTTGACTGGAGAGAGCTCTTTTTGAACAGTCTGAATCAATATATATGTGTGTGTGTGTGTGTTTGTGTGTGTTTCAGAGAGCGAGTATGGGGGGGTGGGGTGTTACGTGCTTCGCGCACAGAAGCACAGAAGTCTCAAGTCATCTCTGAAGTTTCAGAGGTTCAAACTCACACATTATTCATGCTAGGCGGCACGGAACGGAGCCAAAAATGAGAATATCAAATGACGCGCTGCCCTCAAGTTAATCACTCGGGGCATAATTAATCACCAGACGTGCCTTTTGGGCCCGCAGAGGCTCGTTCAAGATAGATGTGTGAGACAAGTTCATCTCAGGCAATCACCAACCCCCAACCATCCCCCCAAACCTGATTATTCATCCATCTTATCCATCTCAGTCTTGTCCAATCCTTACGTTTGATTGCCATGAGTTTCATCAGTTTGGCCTACCAGTTTGTGTGTGTGTGTGTGTGTGTATGTGTGTTTTATAATATTTTCCATTGATGTGGTGATTTTTATTTAATCGGCCTAACTAGACAGAACTTCTTGCTCGAGTCTCTTTGCATTTACGGATTCGGAAGTGGCAATGACAACAGACGAGGCACAAAAAAAAAAAAGAGAGACAATTCTGCCGTGTGAAGTTTTGTCCAAGACCCCCAAGACTCTCCCTGTCGCCACGCCAACAATCCCCAAACACAGACACACACAGATAGACTTCCCGCTCCTGAGGCCACTTTGAAATGCTCATCCCGTTTCGGGAGGAAGCCAAATCCCAGGGAAGGGAGCTCTTTAAAGTAGAGCCCTCACATCCTTCCTGCTGCCCATACGTCTGTCCGCACCAGAGCCTCTGAAGACCACTTCACACACTGGAGCCACTGTCTTGGGTGTGTGTGACTCTGTCTTTCTGTCTGTCTGTCTGTCTGTCTGTCTGTCTCTCACTCTCTTTCTCTCTCTCACTCTCTTTCTCTCTCTCTTATCTTCTCTCTCTCTCTCTCTCTCTCTCTGTTTTATCAGTGGAGATCAAATTGATTTCATTGACGTGATTGACAGGATTGCATTTGTGCAACATTCTTAAATCACAGAACCTATGTTATAGTAAGCTATGTAGACGCCCACACATGAAGAACTGAAATGAAATAGAAATGAAAAGCAGAAATAAAAATGAAAGCATTTATCTCTCTCTCTTCTCCTTCTCTCACATTGTCACTTTCGGATACTAGTGCAGGTCGGTGATGAAACACAGGTAAACAACAAAGGCTTTGTGATGTAAATGCACCAGCAGTGGAGTTGTGTGTGTGTGTGTGTGTGTGTGTGTGTGTGGGGGGGGGTGTCGGCCGTCTCGCACCTCCTCCCGCCCCCTCACCTGAGGCATGGACGTCCCTTACCTGTCCTTACCTGCTCACCTGGCACTATGCCATCCCCACATTCCTCTTCACCTGTAGGGGACCAGACCTGTCAAAGGCCCTGATAGTGCTCTTCATCACCTCCATAAACAGGCCTCTGTGGTCTTGCTCTACTTGAGGCTAGCAGAGCCTCGCTAATGTTTAATACCAGCCTGCTGTGTAATCGTGATGTGCATTTGTGATGTCTTATCCTAAAGGTAATATTATATGG
This sequence comes from Alosa pseudoharengus, assembly GCF_046254945.1. Lineage (NCBI taxonomy): Eukaryota > Metazoa > Chordata > Actinopteri > Clupeiformes > Clupeidae > Alosa > Alosa pseudoharengus. The sequence continues at coordinate 42,320,677 of NW_027468564.1, read as the reverse complement.
TTGTGGTAGTAATATTTTGTTTATACTGTAAAGCCCTCTGTCCTGGACAGGTAAGCCCCAACAGATATTCATAGTCTTTGATGGCATCCAATGATGAAAGTGCCCCCCATCCCCCCAAACAAAATAAATAAATAAATGAATATACTGTATATGTGTGTATGTATACTGTGTGTGTGTAGGCAACATAATGATGAGTACCAGCTTTTGAGTGGTTGATCTCAACGTGACCCATCTGACGCGTCTCCTGTAGAAAGTCTCTGAATGAAGAGGTAGAAAAAGCAGAGCGAATGGTCCCTGCATGCGACATAAGCACTGATGTTGATAAGGCCTCGGCTGCCATAAAAAAGGACACACACACACACACACACACACACACACACACACACACACACACACACACACACACACACATGTCACCTGATAGCTGCACTTTGCCCACGCTGCGTTCGCTCTTATCAGGGCCCTTTAGGTGGCCTTGTGTCCGCCTGTTCCAGGGATATCAGTGCTACTGAGGTTGCGGGTTCAAACTCTGAGAAACAGTAAAATGGTTTAGATTAGTGCTATGAATGTGTGACGCCATCGGCGATGGAGTCAATGCAAGGTTTTGTAAACAAAAATTGGCCCTCGGCATAAACATGGGCTATCAAGATGGCATGTGTGTATGTGTCTGTGTATGTTTATATATGTGTGTATGTGTGTGTGTGTGTGAGTGCGTGGGCGCACAAGAGAGAGAGAGAGTGCTGTATGTTTGTATATGTTTATATGTGTGTGTGCACGCGTGTGTGAGAGAGAATGTGTGTGTTTGTGTGTGCGTGTGTGTGTTTGTGTGTGCGTGTGTGTGTCTGTGTGTGTGTGTTGTGTTATGAAAGAGACTGAATCACGTTGTTTTTCTTGCCTCGCTTCTCTCTCCTCTGTGGTCTCTGTGTGTCAGGCGTCGACGTCTCACCGTGGTGGAGTGAGCGAACAAGCGAACGCCACGCGTGATGCAACGGCGCGTAAACATTCTGAGTGGCTTTCGTGCGACTCGCTGAGACGGCAAGGCGGCAGGCGCCCGACCCGTCCGGGTTTGTTTACGACAGCTCACGCATGCAGGCCCCCGGGGAGTGTGTGTGTGTGTGTGTGTGTGTGTGTGTGTGTGTGTGTGTGTGTGTGTGTGCGCGCGTTGCGTTGCGTCGCGTCTCCCATCGGATCAGCTTTAGTAGGCCAGTGTGAATGAAGGGTATGGCAGTAACATAATCACAGAGAGAGAGAGAGAAGAGAGAAAAACTGGAAATGTGCCAAGGCCCTCCCTCTAGACACCCAAGGGCCATCTCTCTCTCTCTCTCTCTCTCTCTCTCTCTCTCTCTCTCTGTCTGTTTTTGATAGGATCCCAGATGTTGCGTTGTGATAATGGCTTGGGATGCCAGGGAAAACCAGGTCACTGCAGATAAGAGGCAACAAGGACAGGGAGGAGGGGTGTGTGTGTGTGTGTGTGTGTGTGTGTGTCTGCATGGGGGTTGCTTGGCTCTAAAAGAACAACAAAACAAAACCATATTTTAAAATGGACG
>NW_027468564.1:42284130-42294130 GCF_046254945.1 Alosa pseudoharengus | reverse complement strand
ATGAAGAAAAGGGAAAAAAATAAAATAAATGAGTAAACAAAAGTAAAAGTCAGTAGTACATACTAGGATTCAGTGCAATCAGCCATGAGGTGTCTCTTTACTTGTTTTTTGAACCTAGTTTTATTCTGAATTTTTGATATATAATCTGGAAGGGAGTTCCATTCAACCATTGCTCTACATAGTACTGTGCGTTGCTTTGAGTTTGTTTTGATTGTTGGAATTGTGTAATTACCACTAGTGGCATGTCTGGTAGGGTATGTGTGCACATTAGCACTAAGTGTGAGCTGCCTAAACAAACAGTCAGGTTTGTTTAATGTGTTAATGTTTTTTATGAAAGAAAGAAGGGATACTTTCAACCTCACATCAACTGTTAGCCAGGAGAGTTGGTAATGCATGTTATTTGTGTTGGCTCTCTGAGTGCATTTAAGAGCAAGCCTAGCTGCTCTATTTTGTACCCGTTGAAGCTTCCCTAGATTCATTTTTGTGGTACCTGACCAGACCACCGAGCAGTAGTCTAGGTGTGACAGTACAAGGGTCTGCAGGACCTGTATGGTCAGATGAGGTGTTAAAAAAGAAGAGCATCTCTTGACTACAGATATATTCCTCCCCATCTTTTGCGCCAGTAAATCTATATGTCTTGACCATGATAATTTACAGTCTAAAGTTACCCCCAGAAGCTTTGTTTCTTGTACTTGCTCAACAGCAACATTGTTCAGTACCAGATTCAGCTGAGGTTTAGAGCTTAATGTGTGTTTTGTTCCAAATACAATGCTCTTAGTTTTCGATATGATCAGGACAAGTTTGTTATCAAAGATCCATGTGAGAACCTCCTGCAACTCTTTGTTGAGGGCTGATGTGAGTTCCTCAACTGTTTGTGCAGCCATATAGAGTGTTGTATCATCTGCATACATAGACACACAGGCTTTTTTGCAAACAAGTGGGAGATCATTTGTAAAAAACTTGTAAAAACTGACTTCTTCACCTCCACGTCCTATTCTTCAGCCTCCTCTAATTCTTACTCTTCTCACTCTTCCTGCTCCCTCCATTGTACCCATTGTACATTACCGGTGGCTTATTTATAGTGCTTAGGCTGATTGCAAAGTGAACTAATTATCTAAAACAGTTTTCACATGAGAAAGTGTGCCAGAGAGTTGGCAAAATAGTGTAAATAATAGCCATACATGTGTATAGATTTGCTAGGAGTGTGTTGATCATTTGGAAATTGAGTGTAAAGCATGAGTTGTGTTTACAGTTCAGCAAAAAGAGTGCTGTGCAGTGAATTGTGCCTACAGTTGTGCAAAGTGTGTGTTACAAAATTGCAAACTGAGTGCAAAGCAGTGTTTGTGCTTTTAGTTTTGCGAACTCAGTGAGTGGTTTTGCTATAAGTATTAATAGTTTTAGAAATTGTGCTATAAGAATCACGATTGTATTTAAGCATTCAGAAAAAAACTGTAAACGAGATAGATTCATAGATGACAATATTATTTATTATCATTATCATTTATTTATTATTGTCTTTATATAATTACCCAGAGGAAAGGGGGTTTGTGTGTGTGCGTGTGTGGGTGTGTGTGTGCGTGTGGCGTGTGCGTGTCCATGTGTGTGTGCGTGTGTATAGGATGGCGTGCGGAATCTCTCCCAGCCCCCAAAGGTGGCTAAAGCTGGACTGACTGACGGGGTCACAACCTCCCGATGACGCCAGCTCTCTGACCTCAAGGCAGCACTCCACCTCCCCACCCCCACACACATCCTCCCCCCCGCCCCCCATCCGACAGCCACTCTCAGCTGCCCGCCCTGGTCACCCGCGGTCACGCGCCCCCGAGCCCGGCGACAACGCCACGTCTGCCAGCCAGCTGGCTTACGCTAAGCCCTTACTCATTGAGAGCGATAGCGAGAGGGAGAGAGAGAGAGAGAGAGAGAGAGAGAGAGAGAGAGAGAGAGAGAGAGAGAGAGAAGGAGAGAGGGGGGAGAGTAGTAGAGTGGAAGAGAGAGATGGAGGGATAGAGATTAGAGGAGTAGAGGAAGAGAGAGATGGAGGGATAGAGAGAGGCAGGGTAGAGGTGGAGAAACAGCACACAGATCTGTGGTTTAACTCGCTGACCATTAGTCACCAGTGTGTGCATCAGTAATGGACTTATAACTCACACAACCCTAACACTGGGGCAGAGTAAACATCATCTCACGGGTGTGTGTGTGTGTGTGTGTGTGTGTGTGTGTGTGTGTGTGTGTGTGTGTGTGCGCGTGTGTGCTTGCATGTGTACATGTGTGTGCTTGTGTGTGAACCTGTGAGAGTGTGTGTGCATGAATGTACAAACACATGTCTACATGGATGAGATTTGATGCATCTGACTTCTGAGTACTATATCATATATGTATATATATATATATATATATATATATATATATATATATATATATATATATATATATGTGTGTGTGTGTGTGTGTGTGTGTGTGTGTGTGTGTACTTGCATGTGTACATGTGTGCACACTTGAATATTTGAATGCACATATGTGCTTGCATTCTAATTATATGTGGTTTGACTGACAACCAGTGTATGCACGGCAGATAACAGCCTGGGGTGTGTGTGTGTGTATTCTCTGCAAATGCACAAGAGAGAAATGTGTCTCTACAGACTATATGTGCATGTTTAATTATGGTACAGATGGTGTGTCTATTTGAGTTTGTGAGTGTATGCATGCCTATGTTGTATATAACATTTGAAGAGTTGTTTATGTGAATAGCCTTGACAGTGCTGGTTTGTATCTGAAAGTGTTTGTGTGTGTGTGTTTGTGTGTGTGTGTGTGTTTGTGTGTTTGTGTGTGTGTGTGTGTGTGTGTGTGCATGAGTGTGTATGTTGGGGGGGGGGGGCAGAGAAAGACAGAGAGAGACTTCACACACGAGACACGCCGCTCCGTCTGGCATCATGTTTTTGTTTGTATTTATGTAATGTTCGTAATTTTATGTAATGTTCTGTTAATTTTTTGCATTTATTTTTCTAGTTAAATGTAATCACTCTTTATTTGCCACGACCACCGAGCTGCGGCTGACATGCGAGCTGCCATGCTAGCATCTACCGGTGCCTGGAGTCTGGATTGAGTGCTAAGAAACTCTGATGACAGCGTCAACCATGAAACAACAAACAACAAACGGTCACTGTCTAGGACCACCGAGCTGATCATCAGCAGGGTCGCCCATCACAAATTCGGACTGTCTTGTCCTTCCAATGCTCTCCAGACTGCCAGTGAATTCTCCGGGTTGGTCAGTTATAAAGAACTTTGTTGGTGTTGCATCGTGAAGACACAGCTGTGCGCAGTTTTCACGCGGGTAATCTTTGCCCTTGGACATTTTCAGCCGGTTGGAAATTGGACTAATTTTATTTTTAATTTTTATTTATTTTATTTATTAATTTGTTTGTTGTATGTCTTGTATGTCTTGGTGTCACGGGTACGCTGGCGACTACGCCGCTCCGTCCGGCATCTATTGTCTTTGTTAGTCTGTGTCAATGACAATGTCTTATATGTGGAGCGCTTTGGGTTGCACTCTGTGCATGTTAAATGCGCTATACAAATAAATCTGACTTGACTTGACTTGACTTGACATGAAAGGGCTTTGCTTATGTTTATGCATGTGATCAGCAATTCCATACTCTCTACCATCAGGTCACTCACGCATCTTGTTGCCCTTTGCTTAATGGATATGCCCCTGCATTTATTGTATGCATTTTCACGGTGTCACGCGAGGCTCTCTAGGTTTATGCCATTTATGTGCCAGTGTCATTCTCGTGTGACAGCTCATCACAAGGAACTCAACCACTTCCTGTCTCCACCCCCGTCCTCCTCAGCCCCCTCCGTGGTCTGGTCGATGTCACTTCCTGTGTTTTGACTCTGTGGTCTCCGACTCAGGGCACAGGCGCTGTAGTAAACAGTGTGGTTGCCGTGACCACAGAGTCCCTGTCGAAGTACACACACACACACACTCAGAGAGAGAGAGACAGAGAGACACAAACAGACACACAGACAGACAGACAGGCAAGACAGACAGTCACACACACACACACATTCACACCAAATTGGCCCACCATGACTTCCCAACTCTGCACAGTATCCCATTAACTGCATGACAGTAGGCTATTTACACATTTCTGTAAAGTAAAGTTTGTAAACAACTTAATGCAGAAAAATGAATGTGCACACCTTTTGTTTGAGCAGGAGAGAGAATACGCACGCACCACGCAACAATTACAGAATTTATAGGCTAGCCTACTTGTTGTTTTCTTTTACTATCTATAGTTGCTTTTACTATCTATAGTTGCTTTTACTATCTATAGTTGCTGGTTATCAGCACACAATGTAAAGCTAATTCACTAACTCATGACTTATCATGGATATAACACCTATTTTTAAAAAACGAAAACGAAAGGATGGAGGAAGGAAAGCTAGAGGAATTATTTCAGATGGGCAGGCCGCACACACACACACACACACACACACACACACACACACACACACACACACACACACACAGATAGATAGATAGACAGACAGACAGACAGTAAGTCAGCACAAGGGGACTCCCGACCTCCCCACTCACCTGAGCTCACGCAGGCCCAACAGAGGGCAACAGAAGGGGCTAAGGACACGCCACCACAAATAGGCTACTGATCAGCACACACCTGGAAGGAGGGACAGATAGAACACACACCTGGGAGGAGGGACAGATAGAACACACACCTGGGAGGAGGGACAGATAGAACACACACCTGGGAGGAGGGACAGATAGAACACACACCTGGGAGGAGGGACAGATAGAACACACACCTGGGAGGAGGGACAGATAGAACACACTCCTGGGAGGAGGGACAGATTAGCCCAAAGAACACTGACCGATGATGAGGGAGGTCGTCTTTTTTATTTTAGTTTTTAATAAAAGAGCCCTCTTTTGATGTGACGGGGGGCCATCTCTTTTATGGGAAATCCAAGTGCCTGCTTGTCTGTGATGGCGGTTTCTGGGAATAGCCACCTGTCTGTTGAATAGGGTTTAATGGACCATTACATACACACACACTTATCCACACAAACACACACACACACATACACACACTGAGAGACAGAAGCAGAAGCAGATATGCAAGATCATGTCAGCGTTTGTGTGTGTGTGTGTGTGTGTGTGTGTCTGTGCGTGTGTGTGTGTGCGTGTCTGTGTGTGTGTGTCTGTGTGTGTGTGTCTGTGTGTCTGTGTCTGTGTGTCTCTGTGTGTATGTATGTGTGTGTGTGTGTGTGTGTGTGTATGTGTGTGTGTGTGTGTGTGTGTGTGTGTGTGTGCGTGTCTGTGTGTGTGTGTCTGTGTGTCTGTGTGCTGCCAAACATCTGTTGGCAGAGCTAATGGAGCGTGCTAATGTTTTGAGCACGGAACCGTGCCATTCTCCCATTCTGCTACTGAAGGTGAACCGGAACCGCAGCAAATGATTAGAACCGAAAGCACAACAACCAGCAGCAGCCTCTCAACCTCCCGATAACATCGTCACGGGACCCTCATGCCTAATAGAGGGGGGGGGGGGGGGGGGCTCGTATGCGCTCCAGATGGATCATGGGATGCAATACAATCCCGTTGCCATGGAGACACATGAACAAGCACACAGAGTGGATGCGTGAGTACTTTATGTGCACTGCATTGCACGCATGTTTTCTTTCTTTCTTCTTTTCATTTTGAAGGACATTGTGTTTGAAAAGCGGTAGACCTGGCTCCCAGCTGAAAGTCCTTTTCAGAGAAGTAGTCCGTTCCAGTGAGATCACCACGACAACGGTAAATATAGCAGTGATGCTGGAGGAGGAGTGGTTGTGGGGATTTGGGTCGGGTGGGGGTGGGGGGGGGGGGCATAGGGGGAGGCATGGGGGCCTTGTCTTCGGCTGGCAGCTTCCCTGGAAACAAGGCGGCCGTCTTTGATGCTGCCAGTCTAAAAATAAAAGCGACTTAAGCACATCCAGAGGTTCACCAGGAAATTGCCACTAATTAGTGTGGCAAATGATAGCGGGAGAGGAATAAATGTGGACACACGCACACACACACACACACACATCACAGAAGTAAGACATCACAGAAGGTCTTAGGCGTTCTGACAGTGTGAGTGGGATAGGGGCAGAGGTTGCTTCCCTACAGCTCTTTGCTACATTAAAGCATCTGGAAGTGTTATCCTCTCTCTCTAACGGAGTGTGTGTGTGTGAGTGTGTGTGTGTGTGTGTGTGTGTGTGTGTGTGTGTGTGTGTGTGAGAGAGACAGAGAGACAGAGAGAATGTGTGTGTGTGTGTGTGTGTGTGTGTGTGTGTGTGAGTAAGTTTGTGTGTGTGTGTGTGTGTGTGTGTGTGTGTGTGTGTGTGTGTGTGTGTGTGTGTGTGTGTGTGCACATTATCGTCCAGTAACGTCCAGTCCTGCATGCTTAGGCCTAATCCTCACGGTCACTGTCAGTGTAGTGGTGAGAAGGACAGAGATCTCTCTTTGTGATAAGCCCTCATTCTCAAACAAGTGTACACTCTTAAAACAGATGTGTTGTCCCTATCTGGACACAGAGAAAAACATTTTGTGTAACAAATAAAAAAAGAAACAACATAAACTTGTGTTGTCCCTATCTGGTTGTCCCTAAAGTGTAGGCTTTTTGTGCAAAGACTTGATGAAACTGGTTCAGCAAGTAGGCTACTGTGTAATATACTGTTGAAGTAGACCTATTGTCTTTATTTGTGGGGGGGGGGGGAGTATTTTTATTTCGTTATTTTTATTGGTTAAGTTGTCCTTCGCTTGAAAAAGTTTAAGAAACACTGGCATGCGATTGTACCTACTTCCATTGTATGTGTTTTTTAGAGGGGATATTCAAACATGAATAATCAGCTCAAATCAGTTCCAAGTGGTTGCAGCAATCATCGCAGTGAAGGCAGCAGGCTAGAATAGATGTCCCAAAACAACAATATTGATCAGCAGCTTGGCAGAGGTTAAAGGTCAATGCTGTCTTCTCTTCCTCAAGCACTTCCTTCTTTTGCGGCGTCGCCAATTTTAACGGCCTGTGAAATGATCCGCTCCAGTTTAATGGAGCGGCACAGTCCTGTTGACTGGACGTGTGTCAAACACTGTGTGTTTTTAGGCAAAAGCGTCGGACGCTCTGGAAGAACAGGGGCCAAGTTGAGGCCAAGCCCCCAGTCTGATGCTCGACTGGCGTAAACAGACAACATCTGGGAAGAGAAAGCTGTTTAAGTTACATGTAATGATGAGGATGAGGGGGAGGAGGAGGAGGAGGAGGATGATGATGAGGAGGAGGAGGAGGAGGAGGAGGAGTAGGATGATGATGATGATGAGGAGGTGGAGGATGATGATAAGGAGGAGGAGGAGGAGGAGGAGGATGATGAGGAGGAGAAGGAGGAGGAGGAGGAGGATGATAAGGAGGAGGAGGAGGAGGATGAGGAGAAGGAGGAGGATGATGAGGAGGAGGATGATGATGAGGATGATGAGGAGGAGGAGGATGATGAGGAGGAGGAGGATGATGATGAGGAAGAGGAGGAGGAGGAGGAGGAGGAGGAGGAGGATGATGATGAGGATGATGATGAGGAGGAGGATGATGAGGAGGAGGAGGATGATGATGAGGAGGAGGAGGAGGAGGAGGAGGAGGATGAGGAGGAGGAGGAGGAGGAGGATGATAAGGAGGAGGAGGAGGAGGAGGTGGATGATGATGAGGAGGAGGAGGAGGAGGATGATGATGAGGAGGAGGATGATGAGGAGGAGTAGGATGATGATGAGGAGGAGGAGGAGGAGGAGGAGGATGAGGAGGAGGATGAGGAGGAGGAGGAGGAGGATGATGATAAGGAGGAGGAGGAGGAGGATGAGGAGGAGGATGAGGAGGAGAAGGAGGAGGATGATGATGAGGAGGATGATGATGATGAGGAGGAGGAGGAGGAGGAGGAGGATGATGATAAGGAGGAGGAGGAGGAGGATGAGGAGAAGGAGGAGGATGATGAGGAGGAGAAGGAGGAGGATGATGATGAGGAGGAGGATGATGATGAGGAGGAGGATTATGGTGTCTGTTTGTAGGCCATTTCACTTTTCTCAAAAGGTCACCAAAAGTCATTCTTCAGAGCTTCTCCTCCGCTGGAGATAATATATAAAGTGCATATAAAAATGTGAATACAGAAACATTCCTGTAAATGCAATTCCCATTCTCAACAGAGATGAAGAATGAATAGGAATACGAGGGAGAGAGAGGGATAGAGAGAGAAGAAGGGAGAGAGAGAGTGGGAGAGAGAGGGATAGAGAGAGAAGGAGGGAGAGAGAGAGTGGGTGAGAGAGAGAGAGAGGCTGGGAGAGAGAGAAAGGGTGAGAGAGAGAGAGAGAGAGAGAGAGAGAAAGAGAGAGAGAGAGGGGGGGGCTGCAGAGTCAGGTGCTGAGAGCACCAGAGAGGAGTGTGGGTAAATTAGCATGCATGCTCACAGGTGGTGTGTGGGTAATGAATGTAGATGAATGCAGCAGCAGCCATTCCGCATCAAGGCTGCACACGCCGCACACTTCACTCACACACACACACACACACACACACAGAGAGAGAGAGAGACAGAGAGAAACCAACTAACACACACACACGCACGCACGCACACACACACACACACACACTTGCAACACATACATCATACAGGTCACAAACAAATGGCTGCATGCCAACACACACACGTATGTGCATGATACTATGGGGTGAAGAAATCTCTGTTTTGTGTGTATGTGTGTGTGTGTGTGTGTGTGTGTGTGTGTATGTGTTACAGTTTTTTTGAATTGCTGAATTGCTATTCTAAATCCTATTGTCTGCACCAAGTGCTCTGTGTCCTGAACCCATTTGGTGATTTGATGTTTCTTTTGACAATTCCATAAATAATCTTCACTTAGCGGAACAGAATTTACTTTTGGCATCATCACTCTAAGCACATTCTCATAATGATAATCTGAAGTAAAGTAAACACAAACAAAGCCCAAATGTCATACATTAACTCAACTCAAAATGTATCATACTTATTTGAAATGATGTGACACAAACAATATGGGCCATTTCAGGGTGCAAACAGGTTGTTGTACATTACAGTCCTTTGATTTTGTTCCATTTACATTGTAGGATGTAGACTGTATCATGCTTTTCATTTACAGTACTGAAAATTACTATCTTCACACCTGTCTGATTTCCAGTCAGAGTCACATGTTTCTCCATTGGCCTCCAGTGACTGTTGCCCCAACCAAGATGGCGTCGCTATTTACGTACATTCTGGAGCCCAATGCAGTAGCTTTCTAATATCTATGGGTCTTACTTCCTGTATAGATCTGCTTAGGGTAGGGTGGTCTTACTTCCTGTCTAGAGATGCTTGGGATAGGGGGGTCTTACTTCCTGTCTAGATCTGCTTGGGGTAGGGAGGTCTTACTTCCTGTCGGATATGTGTTTTAGCAATTGTGAAAAAAAAGTAAATTAATAAATGTGATGCAATCTGGGAAAACCCTTCACATGGTGCAATTTTACCAACTTATGATTCTGATACCATCCTGGCAACATCCAAGAGGATGCAGAATGGTCCAGAATGTTGCCAGGATGGTATCAGATTCTTAAGTCGGTGAAATTTCACCAGAGGGTTAAAACGGAAATGAGTGCACCAGGTGAAGGGTTTTCCCAGATCGCACCACAAATGTGCTTGTATGTGGGACGGAGTGATTGTCCAAAAGGCAGGCACGTGCAGAGAAAGAGGGCTACAGGGGCTCTAGCACCTGCCCTTTTGCCCCTTTGATGTCCAAGTGCCCTTTTGACAAGACCCGTTTTTTACTTTTTAAAATTTGTAATACTTCCGCTAGTTCCAACGTGAATATTCGCTAAAATGTCTCATTAATAGTTTGTGAAATTAGAAATTTACAAAAATAACAATTTTCTGTGTTAATTGAAATGCCTTGCGGCCACCAATCCGTGACGTGAACTCTCAGAAAGTGCACGCA
>NW_027468564.1:42274130-42276630 GCF_046254945.1 Alosa pseudoharengus | reverse complement strand
CCCAGGCCTTTATGTACTCCAGTCGCCAAACTCAACCTGCTTATATTTGGCACAAGAGTCTATATGGGCCAGGCCATTAATTCCTTTCACAAAACACTTTTGCTCAGCAAAGATGGAAAATAGTATCAAATTGATTACAGTATAAATTATCAAGTAATAGTCACATATTCAGACTTTATGGGTATCAAAGGCAGGGGGCCACCACTTTCTTTCGCCTCACTTTACCATGCTGGTAAATCTGAATGAATCTGACCACAGCCTACTATGGCGCTTATGGTCTCTGTCATATGAACTGGATTTTTGAATTGAGGAAAATATGAAAACAGTGTAACAATCTAAATTGAAATCATTAACATTATTTATGTGTGTGTCATAGGCATACCAGGGATTGGTTTACCCAGTTGTACACAGATGTCAACATTTTCTAATTGTGTCTTTATTCAATTAACATGTAGGTGCAAAGTTCAAATATCAGCTGTGATGTCACCTGATATTACCAAATGAGGTGATGTTTCAGCACTGTTACTGTGTGGACAGCTCCCCGTAGAAGTTAAGATCAGTGCACATGTGTTACACACTACAAGCACGTCCTGTATGGGAAACACACAGAATAACAAATATCCCCCTCAAAACACAGGCCGTGTTCCCAGTCGGTTGTCGGAAAAGCTGTAGGAATGCACAGCTGTAGTGTGAGGACGGTGTTTGGTCCCCACAGGCTGCAGTGGGTCCACAAAACAGCAGGTTTCGAGTGTTGCTTGCTCTGTGTGCTATGAGCTGTGTTGCCGTGGCGATGCTCTATGCTCCCTGACCTTTGACCCCTTGTGGGTGTTTGGTGCAGGGCCTCTGGAATGTGTCTCTTATTTGGCTGGTGGTGTGATAAGTCTCTCTCTCTCCCTCTCCCTCTCTCCCCATTTATCTTTTATTTTTCTCTTCTATCCCCCACTTTCTCACCTGCAAAATGCATTCACACACACACACACACACACACACACTCCAACTTGTCATAGGTTAGCACTCTTCCCCGGAGTTCAGGAAGGTCATGGATCCAAAGTTTGCCTGCCTGGACGAGATTTCAAAGTAGCTTATCGGCCGCACTTCCCAGACAGCTAAAAAATAGACAGAGATGAGAGTGGAAGAGAGAGAGAGAGAGAGAGAGAGAGAGAGAAAGAGATTGAGAGAGACTGCAGCTTCATAAACTCAGTTAGACATTAGCCGAGATTTACAGACCTCCCGCAACAGGGAGTCTCTTCGGAGCCAAAAAAACAGCTCTGAGTTTGACCTGAGCCAAAAAAGCAGGCACTAATTCAGCAGTGATTTATGTGGCATCACTGTCTATCATTGCACAACTACAGTATAGTAGTATGCTATTAAAGGATGTAGAGAATTAGCAAGTAGGTTTGCTGGAATTGTGCTTACACAAGTGATTTCCCTGAAATTGCATATTGTACACATGTGTGATACTGAGAATTGAGAACTGAGAACCATCTTGCACAGATCAATATCCTGTCATGTGTGACACTCTGTGATATGTGAACAAAAGAAGGTGATGAAACACTCACACACACACACACACGCACACACACACACACACACACACACACATATATATATATATATGCACAAACACATGCACACACAAACATACACAAAGACACACAACCACATACAAACACACACACACACACTGCCCATAATTTACAGTCAACACAATGGAGCAACATTTAAGCATCCAATTAGTATTACAGTTTTTTTTTAATCGCTAACAAGCGCTTATCCATACTTCAGATACTTTGTCTAAACTCTTATAACACAGACTCACACCTACAAAACACAATTGGCCATATGGATAATTTTCTTCTCAAAAACACATTTTGTTCAATATATACAGCACTAACACATCTTTCATCTTTCTCTGCACACACTAACTTTACCAAAACACTGGAAATCTGACTCAAAATGAAATTATTCTGTCAAAGAATAACACTTCTTTTCACTTCACAAGGTACATGCAGTCAATCAAAGTACTCCAGGTTTCAAAATACTGGCTATTGTTGACATTACAAAAACGGCATAGACTTTTATGTTTCAGTTTTACAGGTATTTGCATGCAAAACATGCAATCCACCATTTTTACACAAAATTTCTTGGTTGGGAACTGTACGTCCACATGTAATATTCACATTCAAAAGCATTCCAGTAAAAAGCAAATCAGTTTTTTTTTCTTCACTGTTTACTACAAGAGGTTCAGTAGAAATACTGTTTACAGTATGATAGAACAGAAAAAGTTTACAGTATTGCTTACAGTGAACAAAATATCCATGAAACACACAAGAGCATTCTGAACAAAAATACAACAGCAAAAAGCAGATAAAAAGGGGGGAACTAAAAAAAGCACAAAATTACTGTATCTAATCTCTGCGATCTTCAGGGTTAGGCCACATGTTTTCATAAACATCGCATCTGATATTACAGTATCCAAGGCGATGGGATAAAACTGCTT
>NW_027468564.1:42261630-42269130 GCF_046254945.1 Alosa pseudoharengus | reverse complement strand
CATAGCCATGGATAAATCTCTCAACGTGCGCTCTAAAATGGAGATGTAGATCATCACGGGTGCGTTAATAAATCTACATGGTGAGTTGACACAAATGATTCACTTTGACGAATTTATGTAGTTTCAGTCCTAGTTACTTTACTTTGAGCCATGCTCTTCCTTACTTGAATCACCTTTGAAAATAAAGGGTTGAAGTAGTCTATATGGGTGTTTGGGAATGAACGTTGACTCAGATGCTTTTTGAGACTTTGAGCAGAAATGTCCCAGCCCGGTGTTTAGGATGCATCGTAGACAGGTTATCTTTCAGGAAGCCATCACGTAGCGAACGTGTTGTGGCTAACTCACTTAGCTCCTGTTAGTAGCCTAGGTTATGGTCATAAGCAATTGAGTTGACAGTCGAAAGATACAATTAGTGCTGTTATCAATTTGCTTGGTAGCCTATAACCGCATTTATGGTGTTCTACAAATACATCAATAATCAAATTGGCCTCCATCACTCAACCATGCTAGGATATAACTTGTATAAGATTAACATAGCTTATCTGCAGTACAAACCAAGCATGTCCGATAAACATTCTCAGATTTATTTCGGCTTCAAGAAGAAATAGGAATTACATTTCATGTGGAAATCGGCCTATCCTTATTAGACATTTTCTGTGGTAAACTACAGTCCTTGTAGGAAGCCTCCATTGTTTTTCCAACCCACTTTTAACTTCCAACAAAATTACGTCTCACTGCAACGATGCGCCATCTAGTGGACAAACGACTATGTATCGCCAATAGCCTACTGGAAATGCAGCCATGATGATGCCATGATGATAGCTAGCGGCGGTCATAATAATGTATAGAGGCCAGCAAGCTTTGCTATTCTTCAAGATAAGCGTTAAGTGAAGAAAAAATTACCAGTGTAATTACATATTTAATCATTTAGAGGTTATGTATACCCTTAAAGGGTTGATAGAATGATTATATAAGGTATTTCATGCTGTTCCTTAAGGTTTCCGAATAGAGTATGTAACATTGGTTGGGCTGAAAATGGCCCGTGTGCTGTTCTATGCGCCCTAAGGCAAGCCTAGGAAATAGGCCCTAGAATGAACCAGAGGTTTTCTCCCTTTTATGGTATGCTCATGAATACTGCGTGCTGATTGGTTGGTTTACAACGAGCGAAGCTCCAGAGCAAAGACGGCAACATGGCTGACACCACTCACTGAAACAGCCACGGTGGAATACGGAGACATACAGTAGGTCGAAATAACAGCAGGGAAATTATGTTTGTTTTTACAGGTTATTAAAAGAATGACCCAGGTTCCTGAGGAGCTGACCTGAATGACCATCATGGCCTCGATCCGTTGAGCCTCTATATTCTTTGCAAAATGCAATGAATATTTACAGAGCTGACCATGGCCGTTTGAGAATCAGAGGGATGGAAAGGTGAGGACAATCTGATACAAGTGTTAGCAGTTACAGTATATAAATAAAATATTTTTAACCAATACACATTTATTATTGGTTCAGCATATTGCAAAAACACAGTTTGATCAACACCACAAAATGATAAACTTTATTTTTTTTCAACAATCGTCCAGTGATACTCTGATGTAAAATATAAAAAAAATAAATAGCAAAAACAAATTGCTTTTCCACCCTGTTCTCGTTGCAGGCAATGAAGTGACTTGGCCTAAAGGTCTTTTGTGAGCAGGAGCTGGGGTTTCCTTAGAAGAAGCGTCCGTGTCATGATCCCCTCGTGTGTGGTGCTACGCATATGGAGGGAGCTTCCGGATACTTCAGGGCAGTACGTTGGATTCAGACCCCTTTTCGACTGAACCGTGACACATGTTCAGCAACAGCATTCTCCATGGAAGGTCTGTCAAGCTGAGCACACAAGTCCTGGGGCACAGGAATCCGCTGGACGGCATCCCAATAAGGAAGAGGGTCTTTGATGATCTCGAAGAGGACAAGAAAGAGGATTTACATTGGATACTGTAATACAGTGCATTGTAGACTGTATACTGTACAATAAACAAATTGTGCATTGCACATTGTGCTTTGTTTACAGTACTGATGATGATTTCGACACCAGTAGCATCAGGTCTAAGACAGCCTGTTGTGTGTGAATCGATAAGTTCTCTTTAGTGCCTATACTGTTGCACATTTTGATTTGTTGTTTGTAATAAAAATATATATTTTATTAAACTTACAAATTGTTTAGCAAGTCTGTACATAGTTTCTCCTTGGCTGTCTTCCGTTGTGGGGACTCAGCACTCTCATTGAAGTGCATGGCTGCAAGATAAAACCTAAACCAAACAGAAATGTTGTAACACAAGTGAAAGCATTCTCATTGAAGTGCATGGCTGCAAGATAAAACCTAAACCAAACAACAGAAATGTTGTATCATAAGTGAAAGTCACTTTTGCATGCACACACCAAGCTGTTAACTCACAGCAAAAGCATTTGCTAATATTCTAAGCCCCGCAAGATGCCACACTTGGAGCATCTGTTTGGCATGCTGCGTTTGTCATGTTGCCGTTCTTGTAATGTTCTAAAATAAGAATGTGCAAATAAATCCATTATCTAGACAACACGGTTTTCAACATATCGACTAGATATCATTTGAATTGATAACGTGAAGTTGTTTCCACTTCAAAAACGTATGCGTTATATGGGTATGGGTTATATTACAGCTTAGCAACCAAACTATCGTGTTACTCAGCTTCAGCTATCTTGCTGAGAACATAACCTGTCAGAGATTTCGACAAACATGCATAGTAAAATGTAGGTTAACATGACAACACAGGTTTTATCCGAATGACACACAGGAAAATTAAATAGCCTTGCCAATTAACTAAATCACACATTCTACTTGCTAGATACACGTTAGCATGGCTAATAACTGCTTAGCGACAAAATAATACTTACAGCATGTGGTTGTGATGACCTTACGGTCGGAACAGCCCCTCGATTCAGTAACAGCAGCTTAGCAAATCCTGCTTAACTGTCCAAGGTTTTGAAAACTGCCTTCGGTGAAATGTTTTGCAAATTAATAAGTGTCGAACTTTGCAGGGATCTTCTGGTAGAAAAACATTATCCATGCCCCTCGAACTTTTGAATCCTTGGGAAGACTATGGAAAGTCTCAGCTTTCTTTGTAGCCTAAGTTTCAGCCTGGAACACTGCATTTACGACCGTGGCTCATTTTCGATATCCTTGAAGAACTGTCTGCTTTATAATTCCTGTAAAAGTAAACGAGCAGGCAGCTAAACTAGTGTTTGTCTCATCTTCGCTCTCCATTCACGTTCCTGGGCTTAGAGCACCAGTGGGCTGGTCTGTATGTAAATTTTGAGGCGTGAGAAATGTACAGGCCAGAGCCAAATAAGGTACCACCTGCGAATTTGCGTAAACTCGCAGCTTCGTTGGGATTCGCCCGTTTTATGGCGGGAATTTCGAATTGTGAGATTTGCATAGGAAGGAGGTGTCGGTGGGGTTTTGAAGTTCTCTGAATGTCCATTTCACCCACTGAACTATCGCTATTCATCTATGACAAAGTAAACTCGGTTTTGCATTCTATGACCCCTTTAAGCTTGGTTACCCTTAACCAACACAATAGAGCAGGGGTGAAAAGGAGGTTGGAGAGGGAGGTGTAGGTGGCTGGCTTGATACCAGTGGAGGTGTCGGTGAGAACAGTTCAGTCCAGTCACTTGAAATTCCACAATCCTTTTTTATTGATGCCACCTCCAGTGTGGTTATGGTTGTGTGTGTATGACTGTCTGGATAGGAGTAGGTATGTGTGTGTGTGTGTGTGTGGATAGGAGTAGGTATGTGTGTGTGTGTGTGTGTGTGTGTGTGTGTGTGTGTGTGTGTGTGTGGATAGGAGTAGGTATGTGTGTGTGTGTGTGTGGATAGGAGTAGGTATGTGTGTGTGGTCTCTAAGAGGGAAAGGGATATGGGATACAATTAGCTCCATAATGCCACAATACAAGGCCACAATTCAATTAAACAAACATTTACACAAGAACATAGAATACAGGAAATAAGCTAAATAGTCCAAAGTAAATACATAATTTCCTTTGCCCCATAATTAACCCTCATAGGGTGTTCGTTTTTTTGTTACACAGGAGGTGCTGCTGGGTCTGGTGGACCCATTGCATTTTAGGCCTTTTAATTCAACATAATCAAACTTTTTTTTTTTAAATACTCACTAGATGGTTACTTCATCCCAATTGCAAGTAATATGAACAAAACATATGTTAAATGTGTTGCCTTTACCTTTGTTAAATCACAATTATGCATAGAAGTGCCACTCGTTTTTGTTTATTTTTGTATTAAAATATAACAAAATAAGGAAATGCATCATAAAACAGGCATAACTGGAAAATAATCAACAATTGTACAAATGAAGCAAGTTTTATTTATTTGAATTTCATTAGAAATTGAACATACTCAATAACATCTGTCTGAACAACACATTGAAGCCATTGAACACAGCAATTTTATACCAGACTATACCACACATGAGGGGCAGAGTCTCACTGTGTGTGTATTGCATATGTATTTTTTAATTGGGGATGGCATGAAAAGGTAAAAAGAAGAATTGATGTCTTGTGCATGAGTGACTGCCAAGCATGTAGGTCCTGGTAGCATCCAAATCACATTGGCAGCCATGCAGGGGGGTTCATTTCTTGAGCAGGAAGACCAATTCTACCATTTTTTGACATCCATATGTTGTCATTTGCAAGCTGCTGACAGTCGAGTCCAATGTCTGGCTGCTCAATGGCTGGTTCTATGGCTGGCTGCTCAACGGCTGGTCCTGCGGCTTGCTGCTCATCGGCTGGTCCTTGGGGCTGGCTGCTGGCGGGCTGGTCCTGAGGTTCGCTTGCGTTTCAGACCTGGCTGACAGGCTGGTCCTATGGCTGGCTGTTCACGGTCTGGTCCTGAGGCCTGTTTGCGTTTTGAAGCTGACTGAGGAGCTGGTCCTGTGGCTTGCTGCTTATTGGCCGGTCCTGGGGCTGGCTGCTGGCGGGCTGGTCCTGAGGTTCGCTTGCGTTTTGAAGCTGACTGAGGAGCTGGTCCTGTGGCTTGCTGCTTATTGGCCGGTCCTGAGGCTGGCTGCTGGTGGGCTGGTCCTGAGGTTTGCTTGCGTTTCGATGTAGGCTGACGGGCTAGTCCTAAGGCTCACGGGATGGTCCTGGGGCTGGCTGATCACAGGCTGGTCCTGGCTGATCACAGGCTGGTCCTGGCTGCTTGCGGGCTGGTCCTGGCTGCTCGCGGGCTGGTCCTGGCTGCTCGCGGGCTGGTCCTGGCTGCTCGCGGGCTGGTCCTGGCTGCTTGCGGGCTGGTCCTGGCTGCTCACGGGATGGTCCTGGGGCTAGCTGCTTGCACGGCTGGTCCTGGTCCTGGCTGCTTGCGGGCTGGTCCCGGCTGCTCACAGGCTGGTCCTGGCTGCTCACTGGATGATCCTGGGGCTGGCTGCTTGCAGGCTTGTCCTGGCTGCTGAAGGGCTAGTCCTGAGGCTCTTTTACATTTCGGAGCTGGCTGATGCTTATCCTCCTCTTCAAACTCAGTGTCGGACTCTAATTTTTCAGAAATGTTATCCTCACTTTCTGAAACTATTTGCTCTGCATCACCATCAAAACCCTCTGACACACTGACACACACACACACACACACACACACTGGACCTATGATTTCCACACTTTAACTAGTTCCGGGTCCAGTGGACCCGAACATCCTGTGTGTAATATAAATGTGAAGGGGGGGTATGCAGGGGGGGTTCATTGAAAATGTTTTCTGATTTATGTTCCTCACAGAAAATGAGCCAAGGCCAATGAATCTTAGTTTTAAAAAATAATTATTTGTATCATTTTTATTAAGCTAAAAACTGAAAACGGGTCCCACAGACCCGAACACCTTATAAGGGTTAATAAACTAACAATGCATATAAATAATCAAATTAATTAAATTAACAACATTCATTGAAGAAAAACATGACTTACATAGTTCAAAAAACGCACACAAGGCAGGACACGACATTCGCAGCAGCAACGAACAAGGATTCCTCCATGTGGCTTGAACAAAGGAAGGGCTGTGGGCACAGGTGTTGTCTAATAAAGTCTGTGGCTGATTGGGCTAATTGGTTGGAGCTGCAGTGGACTGAATGGGGAAATGTGTGAAAGGAAAAGAGGGCGTGGCAATAGCTCTGCAAATGCAGCACAGAGCTGAAACTTCCGAACAAGGGGTCTCCAACAGGCAGCTCGCGAGCTGTTTCTGAGTAGCTCTCAAAATAAGGTTAAAGGAAACATTTTAATTTGATAACAAAGTCACTTGGTAAACCTGATAAAATTCCTATCAAATCATATTCACTATCTACAAAGAAAGAAGGTAAAGGAATTGAAAGGAGTGTTAAAACCCATAGAAAATGTATTCAGCTGTGTTGGGTGAGACCAGCTATGTGAATACATGCTACTGCTAACAGTCTATAAAACATTAGTAGCTCTCGGCCATGTTCATTTTGTCAAAGTAGCTCTTGGAGGAAAAAAGGTTGGAGACCCCAGCAATAGAGACATTACTAATTATCCACTGCCCCTTTTTCAACAAACAAACAAAAAAAACAATTCCATTCTTGGCAAATATATGATGATAGACTTCAGTGGCTCTAATCTTGGTTGGTGTCACTGATTGAGCCAGACCACAGCCAAAATCTGGACAATGAGGTCATCGCTGACTCACACAGGACAGGCAGTGTGGCTTGACCTTTGACCTCTGGGTAATGAAACATTTAGGGTGGAAAAAAAGGTGTGTGTGGGCAGAGAAGGGTGTGTGTGTGGGTATTGTTGCTACAACCACGCCAGTTATGTTAGAGCCATGAATAATTGAACAGGGTCAACCCATACTCATGTCTCTTCCTCTTGCTCTCTCTCTCCCTCTCTCTTTCTCTTTGTCTCTCTCTGTCCCTCCCTCTTTCTCTCTCTGTCTCTCTGAATGCCTTTATATACTAGTATTTTTTTATTCCCTCTTTTCTCTGTTTTCTAAATTCCTTCAGGTGTGATGTGTGAGGTATCATCGCCCTCTCTCTCTCTCTCTCTCTCTCTCTCTCTCTCTCTCTGTCCCCTCATCCCCCTCTCTCATGTGATGTGTGTTGTGTCACTGTTTTGTGTGGAGCCTCTGTTGTTCTCAGGTGACTGGGCAGCCCAGGAGATAGAGATAGATAGAGCCTTCTGCAGCCACCCCTCTGGTGACGTCATTGTGTCATTGTCATTGTGTCTCAGGTGACGGTGTTCAGGATCTGTCGCTCAGGTGTCCGGCACGGCTCACTTTTCTCCCTGGTAACCACGGAGTGTGGGAACGGGAGAGCCGCCAATCAAGGGAGGTGTGTGTGTGTGTGTGTGTGTGTGTGTGTGTGCAAGAATAAATGCATAATTTACTACGTTGAGTACCTATTGTTGCCTGTTATTCTGTGTGTGTGTGTGTGTGTGTGTGTCATTATCATGTAGTGAAATAATGTGTGT
>NW_027468564.1:42251630-42256630 GCF_046254945.1 Alosa pseudoharengus | reverse complement strand
GTTTGTGTCTGTCTGTCTGTGTGTGTGTGTGTGTGTGCGTGTGTGTGTGTGTGTGTGTGTGTGTGTGTGCGCGCGCACGCATCTGTATGTGTATGTCCTACTCTTCTTACTTTTCCTGTACAAGGAACACACACACACACACACACACACACACACGTACAAACACATTTGGTATTCCTCAGTGTTCTATCCATCACATGGACTCCTTCCGTTTCTGTTTATAGAAGAGTGCAGGCGGCCTTCCATTACTCTTCCCTTTCTGTCTTTATCTTCTGCATTCGGTCAAAGATCTTTTTTTTTAAGACTGGGCAGTGACTGAGACTTCAAACAGCTCTTCTGATTGGCTGGCCTGGTCCCCCTTTTCTTTCCATTTGGTGTGGGGCCTCCCAGTCCAGTCTACTGCAGCAGTCGTTAATTTGTCACCACAAAACACACACACACACACACCAGAGTTTCCGCTAAAACAAAATGGTGCCGGTCAAAGTGACGGGCAGAGGTTTCGTTTTCCAGACCTTTTGATGATATGCCGGCACTGGCGCCATAATGCAGGGGCTTACCTCGGCTAATAATAATAATAATGATAATCAATAATAATAAACGGCGTGTCCGTATTCGCGGCGTCATTAGCCTACTCTGGAGCTAGCCTAAATAATTGAGCACATCGTACTGCTCTTACATCCATGCAGAGGCCCCCTTTGTCTTCTCCTATTCTAAAGTGTAACAAAATGTAACAAAACGTAATAAATCCCAATGGGTGTAGAGGAGCTAGAGGAGAGGCTGAAACTGACTGACAAACTTATCATATAAACTCTGGAGATAACGTGGGTAGGATTGAAGCAACGATAAACGAATGACGTGGATTCCTTTAAGTGTCCATGAAAACAGAAGGCATAGCAGGTAAATATTGTAGCAAATAGCCTGGAAATGAAACGGCTTTAAAAACATGTATTTCACTTGTCTCATTGGAGTGAACGCAGAACATGGGCTGTGGCGCAAAGAAATGAATTAGTGATCTGCATCTCCGTTCACCAACAGCTAAGTTTGTGCTAACCCATTCGCACATATAATAGTCTATGTTATGTTTTCTCCCTTGTTAACGTGAGATATGTCTCCATGTAGTGTAGTGATAATGCATAAGGTAGCCATGTTCACGTCACATGAGCCAGCTTGTTATAGGCTAAAAGTATTTCTGTCCCTCCCAAACTGCGTTAAACTGGTGTGTTAAGTAGACAGAATTAAAAAAAAAACTCCTGGGGAACCCCCCGACACGACAAACACGCACTTTTGAAAAGCTTTTAAACGTCCATATGTGTAGCCTACCCATCTTTTAACTTAGCCTACAACATGTGTTGTAAAAGTTCAACGCTTGTTTTCGTGCAGTAGGCTAGCCTTTTTGATAAGCAATGTCATGGGTAGGCTGACGTGATTCGAGGGCATTCTGTTCCTGTTTATGTAAAGGTTTTGGGCTACATAGGCTGAATAATAGGCTACACTGCATATTATTAACCAAAAGCGCACGCTATGTGTCGGGTCAGATCGCGGGCCGGGTATCATTTAATCATAATTAATATTAATATTCCTTAAAAAACATATAGCCCAGGGGCCTCGGGTGGTATTAAGGTGCCCCTGTATGCCGGTCAAATATCCTATTATCGCTTCTTAATTAGTCAAGTTGAGGAAAACTGGAGACAGGCTATATAGCTTAAAGAATGACATAATCAGGCTGAATAGAATACAACATGTTCATTAGCCTAACTTACGTAAACATGCCTAACAAGATCTATAATAATAATAATAATAATAAGCTTTATTTGTATAGCACCTTTCATACACAGAATGCAGCTCAAAGTGCTTTACATTTGAAGCATGTAACAAAATAATAGTCAGTCAGTCATTATCAATCACATTTCTTCATTGCTGGGGCCGTTTATGATCCACTCAGCAACATATCAAAAATATAGAAAATGACATGTCATAAGACTGGCAGCCTTAACCCTCTTACCCCCCACAAGCACGCCATATGGCAACTGTGGCAAGGAAAAACTCCCATATTCCAGGAAGAAACCTTGAGCAGAACCTGACTTAATAGGGGGAGCCCATCTGCTTCTGGCTGGCTGCGCCCTCCAATAGCAGCAGATGTAGAATAATCTGAAAAAGTAGTCTACAGGATAAGACGAGTTAACTAAAAGCTTTCCTGTACAGGTATGTTTTCAGATCTTTTTTAAAAATATTTACTGAACTCGCCTGCTTGATGTACAGAGGCAGGGTGTTCCATAGTTTGGGGGCATAATGGATAAAAGCAGCTTCTCCACTTTGTTTGTGGAGCACTTTGGGTACGATTAAAAGATTAGAATTGGATGATCTAAGTTTCCTTTGTGGTTGATAAGATATTAAAAGCTCAGAGATATATGAAGGTGCTGTGCCATTCAGAGCTTTGTAAGTAATTAACATAACCTTAAAATCAATTCTATAGGAAATAGGGAGCCAGTGCAGTTCAGCCAACACAGGGGTGATGTGTTCTCTCTTCTTAGTCTTAGTTAAAAGTCTAGCCGCAGAGTTCTGTATGAGTGCCAATTTCTTTAGATGTTTTTTGGGAAGACCAGTGAAAAGTGCATTGCAGTAGTCTAACCTGCTAGTGATAAAGGCGTGAATTAGTTTTTCTGCATCTTGTTGAGTTAAAAAGGGCCGCACTTTGGCAATGTTTCTCAAGTGGAAATAGGCTGTTTGAGTAACTTTACTGATATGGGGCTTAAAACTTAACTCTGCATCTAAGATGACACCGAGGCTTGTTACTTTTGGTTTGACCTGGTGTGCCAAGTTCCCCAGATTACTAAGAACAATATCTCGCTTTAGTTTTGGTCCCACCAAAAGTACCTCTGTTTTGTCATCATTTAGTTTCAGAAAATTTTTGCTCATCCACTGATTAATGGAGGTTAGGCATGCAGTGAGGGAGCAAAGGCCATCTGGGTTAGTTGGCTCCACAGAAATATACAATTGGGTATCATCTGCGTAGCTATGGAAGTTTACATTATGCTGACTTATGACATTTCCCAATGGAAGCATATATAGGGAAAATAGCAGGGGACCAAGGCAGCTCCCCTGGGCCACACCAAAAGGCAAGTCATGTTTTTCAGATACATGATCTCCTAGACTGATATAAAAAGCAAGTATGTATGTGTTCATGGACAGCAAGAGTCCGCTTCGTTCATTGTTTTAAAAAGGCCACGTTGTTTGTTGCTGCTACCCACGTTATCTCCAGTGGTTCCACTGTTTAACTGTTTAACACACAAGAATGAGCGCTCACACCACTACCCCCTAAGGCTATATTTGATAACAATAAATTAAGAAATGTTTCCTATTCTGGGAAATGTTTAGTTTATTTTTCTTTTGGTCCGCGGTTCAATGAAAACATATGCCTACTGTATGCTTTGGGTACAGAACACAGTTGCATGTCCAGTGTACACGGAGAATGACAGTGTCTTGGAGCGGCCGCAACCCCGCAACTCCACTTCCAACATCATGATTCCGACAGATACGCCCGACACTTCTGCTTTTTATCTGGTGGTGGTGGAGTTGATCGGACATCTGAGGCTTCAGGCGTTACCAATTTATCATCATCCATCGCGTCTGGCCTCTGAAAAAACTTTTAAGGCTAGTCTGCCTGGGCCTGGCCATGTTTGAACCGTCTCACTCATTTGTTCGTTGTTTAACATTGATGTTTTAAGCGTGCGCTTCCTATTTGAAATGCAGCATAGGCTATGCGTGATGTTTAATAGCTTTCAAACGGTACATTTAAAAACATAGCCAGAGGACGTATTGCTTTAATATAGGCTTACATTTTAAGGCTTATTCTCAAATTCAGATTGCGTTAGGGGGACGGGATTATTAGCCAATTTCAATCGGACAATTTGACCGGAGAGATTTAATTTTGTCGGACATTTAATTTTTTTTCCGGCCAATGTCCGCAGTTCCGGCGTCATGGGGGGGGGGGGGCTTTGGGGGGCCAGGCCGTCCTGGAAGCCATCTGTGCCCGCCCTGGACGAGCTTGGCTGCTCCAACCAACCCCAATCCCATAGATTGATTTTGAACACTTATTAAATGTAGGCCTATATAATACGTTTGTCAATCTAGCAAGTAGCAAATAAAACTTGTAAAATCTGTATTATTCTATAGCTAATCAATCAGAAACATTAGATAAGCCCATCACCTAAATGGAGATGAGGTTATGTGGCGCAGTCTACTTCACTTCTGCACTAACCCCTGTCATCCGATGACAAATATGGCTTATCGGCTCGCAGGTAGGCTATATCTCATATCGTAGTTAGTAGAATTAGGCCTAGTTTCTGGGTTTGTTTGATAGCGTTAACTTTTACTGTTTTTTCTTCTGACCTAGTCGGAGAACAGGGAGCTTGTTACCACTCCAGGGCCGAAGTTATCTGTAACTTCGGGGCTAACTCCCTAACACTCTATCTGAAAGTGGTTAGCAAATGAACGAGGATTTTGGTTTTATCTGCGGATTTATTTTTGCATTATTTTGAATATGACTAGCTCCAGTCTCAACAGCACGTCTACTTTTTCCACACGCATCTCAGTTCTAACACACATATCCCCTCTCGCTTTCTCTCTCTCCATTCCTGCGCACGGTGCTCTCTTAAATGAGCTGCACCATTTTACAACAATTGCATCTATATTTTCATATTAGAATGTTTTGTCAAGTGTAAGCTTAAACTACCGTGATCAATTTAAGTTCCCGTGCCCCCCCTGGAAAGGTGTAATGCCCGTCCGTGAATTTGTGACTGCCGCCGGGTCTGAATGTCCTGTAATTACCGGACAACGGAAACCCTGACACACACACACACACACACACACACACACACATTTTGCTGTGGTCGCAGACTTCTTTTGTGTCTCTCTGTGAACTGTGGAACTGAAACGGAACTGTGTTGTTCATGTTTGGATTTTCCTTCTCATTGTTGTCATTGTTGTTGTTGTTGTTGTTG
>NW_027468564.1:42239130-42246630 GCF_046254945.1 Alosa pseudoharengus | reverse complement strand
GGCGAAAGCCAATGTGCTTCTTTTACCGATACATTTAACAATATCTTTTGCATTTCTTATTCAAACAACGTCAAATTTGGCACTGCACTTACTCATGCCCATAGCAAGACACCTGCCAAGTTGGCTTCGCTTCTTGCTTTATAGATAGAAGATACTGGAAGATCTGATAGATAATTTTCTCACACTAGTGCGAATTACAGTATGTTTTTCCAGTGGAAAGCATATTGTAATTATGAAGGGTCTGGTGGAACAGTTTCCCCATGCTGTGGTCTCTCCTCAGGGAGATTCCTGCAACTGCACCACCGCCAAAGCACCCCTCAGAGCCAAGATGTCAGTTCACAGCAGTGGCACCTTCGCTTGTCACTATGTATCTCTTTCTGTGTTTCTGATGCATTACTTTCGCCCAGCACAGCCAAACTCCGGTCTTCTCCTGACACACAGACAGACAGACAGACAGACAGACAGACAGAGACACCTGACAGACAAACCTTAAGTAAGTGTATTTTGGGATATTAATCAAGTCATTTGCTGAAGAAAAATGCTTGCGAAATAGACCCATGCATGCACACACACACACACACACACACACACACACACACACACACATACATGGTGTTTGGTGTTTTAAGCCCCCAACGTTGTCTTCCAGGCAGCGCTGCTTGGAAGGCACTAGGGTTAGGGTTAGGGTTAAGGTTAGGTGCCTTGAAGTCGACGGTTGCAGTGCTGCCTTGAAGTCGACGGTGAATTCCCCACAATATGGCAAAGCACAGCGTTCGCTTTCTGTGCATAAAAAAACTCGGTATTACCGCTTTCTCTGTACATCCGGCCCAGAGTGAATTACATTGGGAAGGAATGCCCATAGCAGTATCCTTAAATAGCACATGAAGTTGGAACTAAATATAACAGGATCCACCTACCGTCATAGCTTGGAGATTTGTGTTTTGATTGGTTATCAGAGAGATAGATGGAGGGGGAGAGAAAGAGAGAAAGTGTGTGTGTGTGTGTGTGTGTGTATGTGTGTGTGTGTGTGTGAGAGAGAGAGAACTTACAGCATAAGTTACAGCAAGAACTTACAGCAACTTTCATAAACTTACCAAACCATACCAAATTTTATAGACATTGAAGACAATGATAAAATGGCAATACCTCTTGGTGAAGGGCCCTCTGCTGCCCTGGCAGCACAATATGTCTTAAAATGTCACAACCTGAGGGACATGACTTAAAGGAATTATCCGGAGTAAAATGCACTTTAGATCGATTTCCGGATGATTGGGGGTACATACGTTGAGTTGACATCAAAATTATGTCAAACCGAAGTATCCTGAGGTCTTTATGTGGTCGAATAGAGAGTCCAGAATGAATTTCATCAAGCCAGTACCTTTCCGGGAATGTTGCCATCTTTGCCGCCACCTTGAGGGGAAAGTCCGTAGGAGTCTTATTGCTGAGTGTGTTGTAACACGCTCTGGAAATTCACAATTTCGTCGGCGTTTTTTTTTTTTTTTAAAAACATAGTCCAGTATTTCTTTTGAAATTGAAATGAAGTTGTATGGACTGGACTATGTTTTTTTTTTTTAAAAACGGCGACGAAATTGTGAATTTCCAGAGCGTGTTACACAGCAATAAGACTCCTACGGGATACTTCGGTTTGGCTTTAGGGACCCTCTACTCACTACCACGTAAGTGTTATGTTGTTTGGAACTGTAGAAGAGGTATAAAAATAGCGTTTTGTAGCGGCGCAATTGAAATGCCCCGCTGACTTCCAGGCTACGAGTTGTGACTGAAAACGGTACAATCGAACTTTCTCAAAACACATCCGAATGACATAATTTTGATGTCAACTCAACGTATGTACCCCCAATCATCCGGAAATCGATCTAAAGTGCATTTTACTCCGGATAATTCCTTTAAGTAAACCTAATGTCAAACAGACACATATGCACACAAGCACATGTTCTCACATGTGCGCACGCACGCACACACACACACACACACACACACACACAGAGAGAGACGCACTCTCTTTCTCTCTCACACACACACACACACACACACACAGAGAGAGACGCACTCTCTCTCTCTCTCACACACACACACACACACACACTCACCCCTACCTATCATTCTAGTATTATTATGACCGCCGCACAGCGAAGCGGCGGTCATATAGGTTTAGTCAGATTTTTTGTTCTTTTTTTTTTTTTTTTTTTCGCATGGCCAAATTTCCGTCAAGGATTCACGGGACACTGAAAGACTGAAAGAAACTTGGTGGGCATGTAACCCCACATGGATAGCATGGAACCATCGTTTTTCGTTTTGATCTGTAGTCCCCCCCCCCCCCCCCCCCCGCTGGACTGAGAACCGTAGGGCCTAGGAGGACCACCTTTTTTTTGTATGTTGGTCTTAAGGGGCCATGTCAACCCATCCCATTACCACTTATTTCATGTATAGCGCCACCTAGTTAAAAATTAAAAAGCAAAAAATTAGGTGTTTTAATCACAATATCTCTGGCTGACATGGTAAAAACTGCACGAAATTGAAAGTGTAGGATCATTATGACACCCTCCGAATGCATGCCAAGTTTCGTGAACTTTCGTTCATGGGGGGCCTTACAATAAAATAATTTATGTGTACATTGGGGCAGTCGTGGCCTACTGGTTAGCGCTTCGGACTTGTAACCGGAGGGTTGCCTGTTTGAACCCCGACCAGTAGGAACGGCTGTGCTGTGTGTGCTTCACTAATTCACAAATTGGGATAAATGCAGAGACTAAATTTCCCTCACGGGATCAAAAGAGTATATATACTCACTTATACTATACATTTAGTGACCGTACACCAACAGAGTTTTCTGTGAATATCTTGAGAACCGTAGGGCCTTGGATGACCAATTTTTTGCGTATGTTCAGTGTGACAGGGGTCATGTTAACCCATTCCATATGCACACATGTGCATAAACAGATACACACGCACACACATACATTCACAGTAATCCTACGTATGACACATACTCACACAGTAGACATATGTACGCATGCATGCACATGCACACACACAGGCACATACGCAGGCACACACACAAGCACGCACACGCACACACACACACACACACACACACACACACACAGACACACACTCAGAATTATGAACAGGCAAGATGGGGGTGGGGTTGTATAAAATGCATTTTACATGTGAAATCTATGAACTAATCATGTTTTGGTACTTGTTGTCTAGCAGATACCAGTGAGAATTGAGTGTGCATAATGCAATTTAGTGAGACAGTTAGAATCATATATGCCTTTCAGCGTGATTTATTTTTGTGGAAAAAATGTGCTGGATTGGGCGGCGGTCATATTTTGTACCGCTCTGCAGTACATCTAGTTTCTATACTGTCTATGTTGTGCTCACATGTTTATACATTGTATGCTGTATCTCTGTCTTCTTTTCCTTGTAATACTACTGTGTTATTTGTAACACTAGCTTTGGCAACACTGTATCAAACAGTCATGCTAATAAAGCCCCTTTGAATTTGAATTTGAATTTGAGAGAGAGAGAGAGTTCAGTTCCAATCCTCTTCTTTTCTTTGTGGGAGATCAGATGTTCCAGAAGAGACTTTGTTATGTAAAAACATACTCACTCACACACACACGCACACGCACACTCACACACACAGATACACACACACACACACATGTGAATACATGCATAGGCTCTCATGCTCACACATATCCTCTTCATTCCTTTCAAGCAGATATGTAGATTTCTCTTTCTTCCTCTTTCTGTCCATCTCTCATATTCTTTCTCTTTCTTTCTCTCTCTCTCATTCTCCCTCTCTCCCCCTTTCTCTCCTTTCTTTTCTCTTCCTCCTCCTATTTCCTCCCATTCTTCATCTCCTTCTCTTCCTCTCTTCCCCACCATCCTTCCCTCTCTTCACCGCTGTCTCCCTCCATCCCCCTCCCTCTCTTTCTTCACCTCTGTCTCCCTCCTTCTCTATCCCTCCCTCCCTCGGAGAGAAAGAGTGATAGTGGGGCGGCTCCTCTCGTTTATTTCTGGCCCATCTGATCCCATCTCATCACTGAGGACGCTGCTGTGCAGGTGTGCTGCTAACCAGGGCAGGTGTGGGAGGCGGGCGAGTGTGTGTGTGTGTGTGTGTGTGTGTGTGTGTCTGTGTCTCTGTGTTTGAGTGTGTGTGTGTGTGTGTGTGTGTGTGTGTGTGTGTGTGTGTGTGTGTGTCTCTGTGATTGTGTGTGTGTGTGTGTGTGTGTGTGTGTGTGTGTGTGTGTGTGTCTGTATCTCTGTGTTTGTGTGTGTGTGTGTGTGTGTCTCTATGTTTGTGTGTGTGTGTGTGTGTGTGTGTGTGTGTGTGTGTGCCTGTGTCTGTGTGTGTGTGTGTGTCTGTGAGTCACTTTGTGTGAGTGTGTGTCTGTGGGTGTATATGTGTGTTTGTGTGTGTGTGTGTGTGTGTGTGTCTGTGAGTCACTTTGTGTGGGTATGTATGTGTGTAAGTGTGTGTGTAATATATATATATATATACTGTATATGTGTGTATGGGTTGAGGGAGGGCACAGATTTTTGCTTCGTTACCCGTTAGCATGACGTTAGTTCTGGTTCTAATTGGTGGAGAGAGTCAGCGGCCTCCAGGGTGTCAGGGCTTTTTATACATTAATAATACTTTATTTCTTTATTTTTGCTCTTTTTTTGTTCTTTTTTCCTCTCTGCAGCACTGGGGGGAGATGAGAGTTACATAACAGATGATGGCTCTGTTTCTCTGTTCCTGACTGGAGCAGTCCCAGACAGCATCTCTCTGTGTCAGGTTTCAGACTCAGAGTTATATATGTGTGCGTGCATGTACTACACTATTTGATGTACAGTTTGGATTGATGCATGCATGCATGCATGCAGATATGTATTTACCTGTGCAATAAATTTATGTGTATATATGCATGCATGCATGCATGTACAGTATGTATGTATGAATACTTGCACAATATATGTACAGGTATGTATGTATGTATGTATGTGTGTATGCATGTAGGTATACAGTAAATATGTATTTATATATGTATGTATGCATGCATGCATGTATGTGTGTATGCATGTAGGTATGCATGTACTGTAGGTATGCATGGTGGTATGTATGTAGGTATGTATGTGTGTATGTGTGTATTTACTCTCTTACTTCCATCCAACATTCTCCCACTTCTATAATCTTGAGTGTGTTGATTACAGAATACACAATGGACCACCAAAAACAGAGAGAGGGAAGGATGAGATACAGATGACAGGCATAGGGATAGATACGCTAAAAAAGCAACAGTGACAAAGAGGAATGACATTTAGAATGAGCGGTGTGTGTGTGTGTGTGTATGTGTGTGTCTGTGTGTGTGTGTGTGTGTGTCCTTGCATTCCCACAGGTGTTGACACAGCGCCTAATAGAGTTCAGTGTCGGGGCTTTTTTAGCATTAGATCCAGATGTGCCCTACAGCCAGATGACCCATGAACAAGGGGCCACTTACACACACACACACACGCACACACACACACACACACGCACACACACACACACACACACACACACAAAACACACACACACACACACACACACACACACACACACACACACACACACACACACACACACACACACACACACAAAACACACACACACACACACACACACACACACATTTGCTCACAAATACATGAACCAATTTGCCAAAACAGTATTGGACCACAGTGTATGGAGTCAAAATAGGGTCTTTAATATTGAGAGCTTGTGTAAAGATGTTCACATGTGTAATAAAGTTTTGCAGCTGTGCAAAAGAAGTGCGGATCTGTAAAAATATTTTGTACACGTGTGGAAAAAATATGTACCTGCACAAATACTTTGTACGTGTGTGAATCTCCTACGCGACGCTACGTGATGCTTTCCTGCGCAACACTGAAAGTACGAACTTGTGAAACTGATACAATGCGTACAGACTTTTGACCCTAATTTTACTGTCTTTATGAAGAGCCAATCAACACATTGCTTACTGCCAACCAATCAGCGTTTCCCACCTATCACCCAGATTTTGGTGCTAAACAGATTGGCTTCATATCAAAAAGTATACTCAGAGCCCGTCTATAATGTCTTATTAGAAATTCTCTGGTATACTATTTGATTGGGGTTGCAAAATTAAATTAAGAGTGACGTGGTAGCTCAATTTATACTGTGATCGCAAAAAGGGTTGAAGCGGAGCCGTAATGTTAACGTTAGCTATTCCCATCCGCTTTTTAGACTGTAACGTTATGTTAGCTTCTAGCTAGCAGTAATGTTGACGAAATAGTTGAATTATTCATTCCATTTCCGAAAGGGTGATTCAGTGGTGTCATTCATGATTATAAACAGTAATACTGTATACACATTTATGTTTATCTGCTATTATTATTTGATATGAGAACACGTTTATTTTATCACCCTTTGCAAGCCTATAATACGTAATAGCCTAGTGGACGGCAAAAACATGAATCGAATGAATGGGTTGTAATGGGACATCCACAGCTAGGAATACAACAACATCCCATTTTCTTACATAGGTACATTTTGTTTTGTTTTCTTTGTGTTTTGGGAGTATTTCAACCACAATTGCACGGTTATCTCGTCAGTTTATGAAGCACAGCAGCGGTTGCTATAGCAACCATAGACTGAACAGGACAGTAGACTACCAAGCAAGCAAGCGCTTAGGCAAAGTCTATGGCAAGATCTGAATGTAAATGGATAAACCCGTTCAAGCGTTTTCTTTATTTCCTATTTCTTTCAATTCTTTAACTTAACACATGTAAGAACTAGATGTACCGCATAATAAAATATGACCGCCGCTCAGTCCTGTACATCCGTTCCACGAAACATAAATCACACTAATCAATTTGTATCCATCTTCTACTCCACCTCCACTCTTGAAACTTTTGTGTATGCTTGTTTGTTTGGCATGCCTGTGTGTGTGTGTGCGGGCCACACAGCAAGTAGCCTGCTGGCGCTGCGAAGGTGAATAGATTTGTAGCAATAGCCAAAAAATTTGTAGCATTGTTATAAAGTGTTTTAGGAAAAAAGTTTGCACACTCCTTGGTATTCTTTTGTTGAGTTTATTTTCTCATTTGGCACATGACGTTTCGACCTTGCGGTCTTCGAAGGATTGGATGGATTTTTGTGAATGTTTCTTCTTCTACATATGCATAATTTTAGTCATCTTTAGTTCATAAGATATTTAACTTTATTGTCAATGCACAAATTAAATACCAATAGTCTAAAACGAAATGCAGTTTTACATCTAACCAGTGGTGCAAATAACGGACATGTCCAAAAGGGCCTTCATGAAATGCATCGCTAGACTGTTCACAAGTTGAGAGCTGCGTCCATTATTGTACGTGGGAAAAATACTGATTTCCACATTGCAACTACTGAATCCATGGTCAGGGACCACCAGCAATGTCCTCACGGACCACAAGTGTGCCGCGGACCACTGG
>NW_027468564.1:42174130-42221630 GCF_046254945.1 Alosa pseudoharengus | reverse complement strand
AACCAACACAACACAGAGCAGGACTCACTCATGGCAGGAAAGCATTGCATCATTTCTGAAATACAACACAAGCACATGGTGTGTGTGTGTGTGTGTGTGTGAGAGAGAGAGAGAGAATCGTGAGTCACCGACTGGTTGCATTTCCATCACCACAACTTGCAGCAGTCCCTTAGTTATTAGCCTCTGCCAAATTGGCCTCTGATGCACACAGCAAGACTCCCTGTTTGTGGCTTTCTCAAGTCTGCACTATAAAGATTAATTGATTTTTTCCCCTTAAGTTTAATAACTATTAAAATGAATGTCACGCCTTGGTGTTTGGCGCAAAATAAAGGTTTTATGAGTCCCTTATACTCAGGCACCAATTAAGTGATTGGAAACCTCTGTTGAGATTTTGCTGAGATTTTGGACTTCCATAATATGTTCCATATTCTTCAGAAAAACAAACATTAAAATTAGCTCTCATTCTCCAAGTTCTCCTAATCCCCCTCTCTCTTTCTCTCTCCAACTCTCTTGCTCTTTTTCTTTATTTCCCTCTCAATTTCTCTACCTCTTCCTTTCCCTCTCTTGGTTCACTCCTTCTCTCTTCCCCCCTTTCTTCTCTCTCTCTCTCTCTCTCTCTACTTCTCTCCATCCAACACCAATAAAGCATTACCACAGGAGTAAAGTGTAAAGGCAGCGAAGAGGAACACAATTACCCAAACGCACGGCTGCCCAGCCCAATGACATTCCTGGCGTCTTCCAATTTGCTCGGGAGCCTATATGCTTCTCTAGCTCCTCTTGTCAAAAAAAGTAAACAACACACAAGTAAACTAGTAAACGAGTCAGGAACTGTGTACCACTCTCCAAATGAGAGGTCCAATCCCACCGGGCTCACCCACACCTTGTAGTCATCCAATCTATTGCAGACAGTAGCGAAGAAGTGAGTGAGGCATGGGTGGGTTGTTGAAGAAGAGAAGAAGTGAGTGAGGCATGGGTGGGTTGTTGAAGAAGAGAAGAAGTGAAGTGAGTGAGGCATGGGTGGGTTGTTGAAGAAGAGAAGAAGTGAGTGAGGCATGGGTGGGTTGTTGAAGAAGAGAAGAAGTGAGTGAGGCATGGGTGGGTTGTTGAAGAAGAGAAGAAGTGAAGTGAGTGAGGCATGGGTGGGTTGTTGAAGAAGAGAAGAAGTGAGTGAGGCATGGGTGGGTTGTTGAAGAAGAGAAGAAGTGAGTGAGGCATGGGTGGGTTGTTGAAGAAGAGAAGAAGTGAAGTGAGTGAGGCATGGGTGGGTTGTTGCTTGCAGCACATTAGCTTTATTTTCTGTGGGTTGAAAGTCCCCAGACTTGTTAATAGAAAGTTCTAGACGCTCAGTGGTGTTTTATGCCCCCAACGTCGTCTTCCAGGCAGCGCTGCCACCGTCGACTTAAAGGCACCTTATCCTAAACCTAACCCTAACCCTAACCTTAACCCATGCCTAACCGTAGCGCCTTTCAGGCAGCGCTGCCTTGAAGACAACGTTAGAGGCATAAACCACCAAGAAACGTTCTGGACTTTGACTTCATTTGTTGCAGCGATTGTTTAGACAGCTCTTCTGCTACAGTTCCTCATCATCATTTGTCAGCTCTTCTGCTACAGTTCCTCATCATCATTAGACAGCTCTTCTGCTACAGTTCCTCATCATCATTAGACAGCTCTTCTGCTACAGTTCCTCATCATCATTTGACAGCTCTTCTGCTACAGTTCCTCATCATCATTTGTCAGCTCTTCTGCTACAGTTCCTCATCATCATTTGTCAGCTCTTCTGCTGCAGTTCCTCATCATCATTTGTCAGCTCTTCTGCTACAGTTCCTCATCATCATTTGTTTAGACAGCTCTTCTGCTGCAGTTCCTCATCATCATTTGTCAGCTCTTCTGCTACAGTTCCTCATCATCATTTGTCAGCTCTTCTGCTGCAGTTCCTCATCATCATTTGTTTAGACAGCTCTTCTGCTGCAGTTCCTCATCATCATTTGTCAGCTCTTCTGCTACAGATCCTCATCATCATTTGTCAGCTCTTCTGCTGCAGTTCCTCATCATCATTTGTTTAGACAGCTCTTCTGCTGCAGTTCCTCATCATCATTTGTCAGCTCTTCTGCTGCAGTTCCTCATCATCATTTGTCAGCTCTTCTGCTACAGTTCCTCATCATCATTTGTCAGCTCTTCTGCTGCAGTTCCTCATCATCATTTGTTTAGACAGCTCTTCTGCTGCAGTTCTTCATCATCATTTGTTTAGACAGCTCTTCTGCTGCAGTTCCTCATCATCATTTGTCAGCTCTTCTGCTACAGTTCCTCATCATCATTTGTCAGCTCTTCTGCTGCAGTTCCTCATCATCATTTGTTTAGACAGCTCTTCTGCTGCAGTTCCTCATCATCATTTGTCAGCTCTTCTGCTGCAGTTCCTCATCATCATTTGTCAGCTCTTCTGCTACAGTTCCTCATCATCATTTGTCAGCTCTTCTGCTGCAGTTCCTCATCATCATTTGTTTAGACAGCTCTTCTGCTGCAGTTCCTCATCATCATTTGTCAGCTC
Organism: Alosa pseudoharengus; assembly: GCF_046254945.1. Lineage (NCBI taxonomy): Eukaryota > Metazoa > Chordata > Actinopteri > Clupeiformes > Clupeidae > Alosa > Alosa pseudoharengus. The sequence continues at coordinate 42,219,085 of NW_027468564.1, read as the reverse complement.
TTCTGCTGCAGTTCCTCATCATCATTTGTCAGCTCTTCTGCTGCAGTTCCTCATCATCATTTGTTTAGACAGCTCTTCTGCTGCAGTTCCTCATCATCATTTGTCAGCTCTTCTGCTACAGTTCCTCATCATCATTTGTCAGCTCTTCTGCTGCAGTTCCTCATCATCATTTGTTTAGACAGCTCTTCTGCTGCAGTTCCTCATCATCATTTGTCAGCTCTTCTGCTGCAGTTCCTCATCATCATTTGTCAGCTCTTCTGCTGCAGTTCCTCATCATCATTTGTTTAGACAGCTCTTCTGCTGCAGTTCCTCATCATCATTTGTCAGCTCTTCTGCTACAGTTCCTCATCATCATTTGTCAGCTCTTCTGCTGCAGTTCCTCATCATCATTTGTTTAGACAGCTCTTCTGCTGCAGTTCCTCATCATCATTTGTTTAGACAGCTCTTCTGCTGCAGTTCCTCATCATCATTTGTCAGCTCTTCTGCTACAGTTCCTCATCATCATTTGTCAGCTCTTCTGCTGCAGTTCCTCATCATCATTTGTTTAGACAGCTCTTCTGCTGCAGTTCCTCATCATCATTTGTCAGCTCTTCTGCTGCAGTTCCTCATCATCATTTGTCAGCTCTTCTGCTACAGTTCCTCATCATCATTTGTCAGCTCTTCTGCTGCAGTTCCTCATCATCATTTGTCAGCTCTTCTGCTACAGTTCCTCATCATCATTTGTTTAGACAGCTCTTCTGCTGCAGTTCCTCATCATCATTTGTCAGCTCTTCTGCTACAGTTCCTCATCATCATTTGTCAGCTCTTCTGCTGCAGTTCCTCATCATCATTTGTTTAGACAGCTCTTCTGCTGCAGTTCCTCATCATCATTTGTCAGCTCTTCTGCTACAGATCCTCATCATCATTTGTCAGCTCTTCTGCTGCAGTTCCTCATCATCATTTGTTTAGACAGCTCTTCTGCTGCAGTTCCTCATCATCATTTGTCAGCTCTTCTGCTGCAGTTCCTCATCATCATTTGTCAGCTCTTCTGCTACAGTTCCTCATCATCATTTGTCAGCTCTTCTGCTGCAGTTCCTCATCATCATTTGTTTAGACAGCTCTTCTGCTGCAGTTCCTCATCATCATTTGTTTAGACAGCTCTTCTGCTGTAGTTCCTCATCATCATTTGTCAGCTCTTCTGCTACAGTTCCTCATCATCATTTGTCAGCTCTTCTGCTGCAGTTCCTCATCATCATTTGTTTAGACAGCTCTTCTGCTGCAGTTCCTCATCATCATTTGTCAGCTCTTCTGCTGCAGTTCCTCATCATCATTTGTCAGCTCTTCTGCTACAGTTCCTCATCATCATTTGTCAGCTCTTCTGCTGCAGTTCCTCATCATCATTTGTTTAGACAGCTCTTCTGCTGCAGTTCCTCATCATCATTTGTCAGCTCTTCTGCTGCAGTTCCTCATCATCATTTGTCAGCTCTTCTGCTGCAGTTCCTCATCATCATTTGTTTAGACAGCTCTTCTGCTGCAGTTCCTCATCATCATTTGTCAGCTCTTCTGCTGCAGTTCCTCATCATCATTTGTCAGCTCTTCTGCTACAGTTCCTCATCATCATTTGTCAGCTCTTCTGCTGCAGTTCCTCATCATCATTAGACAGCTCTTCTGCTGCAGTTCCTCATCATCATTTGTCAGCTCTTCTGCTACAGTTCCTCATCATCATTTGTCAGCTCTTCTGCTGCAGTTCCTCATCATCATTTGTCAGCTCTTCTGCTGCAGTTCCTCATCATCATTTGTCAGCTCTTCTGCTGCAGTTCCTCATCATCATTTGTTTAGACAGCTCTTCTGCTGCAGTTCCTCATCATCATTTGTTTAGACAGATCTTCTGCTGCAGTTCCTCATCATCATTTGTCAGCTCTTCTGCTGCAGTTCCTCATCATCATTTGTTTAGACAGCTCTTCTGCTGCAGTTCCTCATCATCATTAGACAGCTCTTCTGCTGCAGTTCCTCATCATCATTAGACAGCTCTTCTGCTGCAGTTCCTCATCATCATTTGTTTAGACAGCTCTTCTGCTGCAGTTCCTCATCATCATTTGTCAGCTCTTCTGCTGCAGTTCCTCATCATCATTTGTTTAGACAGCTCTTCTGCTGCAGTTCCTCATCATCATTTGTCAGCTCTTCTGCTGCAGTTCCTCATCATCATTTGTCAGCTCTTCTGCTGCAGTTCCTCATCATCATTTGTTTAGACAGCTCTTCTGCTGCAGTTCCTCATCATCATTTGTCAGCTCTTCTGCTACAGTTCCTCATCATCATTTGTCAGCTCTTCTGCTGCAGTTCCTCATCATCATTTGTTTAGACAGCTCTTCTGCTGCAGTTCCTCATCATCATTTGTTTAGACAGCTCTTCTGCTGCAGTTCCTCATCATCATTTGTCAGCTCTTCTGCTACAGTTCCTCATCATCATTTGTCAGCTCTTCTGCTGCAGTTCCTCATCATCATTTGTTTAGACAGCTCTTCTGCTGCAGTTCCTCATCATCATTTGTCAGCTCTTCTGCTGCAGTTCCTCATCATCATTTGTTTAGACAGCTCTTCTGCTGCAGTTCCTCATCATCATTAGACAGCTCTTCTGCTGCAGTTCCTCATCATCATTAGACAGCTCTTCTGCTGCAGTTCCTCATCATCATTTGTTTAGACAGCTCTTCTGCTGCAGTTCCTCATCATCATTTGTCAGCTCTTCTGCTGCAGTTCCTCATCATCATTTGTTTAGACAGCTCTTCTGCTGCAGTTCCTCATCATCATTTGTCAGCTCTTCTGCTGCAGTTCCTCATCATCATTTGTCAGCTCTTCTGCTGCAGTTCCTCATCATCATTTGTTTAGACAGCTCTTCTGCTGCAGTTCCTCATCATCATTTGTCAGCTCTTCTGCTACAGTTCCTCATCATCATTTGTCAGCTCTTCTGCTGCAGTTCCTCATCATCATTTGTTTAGACAGCTCTTCTGCTGCAGTTCCTCATCATCATTTGTTTAGACAGCTCTTCTGCTGCAGTTCCTCATCATCATTTGTCAGCTCTTCTGCTACAGTTCCTCATCATCATTTGTCAGCTCTTCTGCTGCAGTTCCTCATCATCATTTGTTTAGACAGCTCTTCTGCTGCAGTTCCTCATCATCATTTGTCAGCTCTTCTGCTGCAGTTCCTCATCATCATTTGTCAGCTCTTCTGCTACAGTTCCTCATCATCATTTGTCAGCTCTTCTGCTGCAGTTCCTCATCATCATTTGTCAGCTCTTCTGCTGCAGTTCCTCATCATCATTTGTTTAGACAGCTCTTCTGCTGCAGTTCCTCATCATCATTTGTCAGCTCTTCTGCTGCAGTTCCTCATCGTCATTTGTCAGCTCTTCTGCTACAGTTCCTCATCATCATTTGTCAGCTCTTCTGCTGCAGTTCCTCATCATCATTAGACAGCTCTTCTGCTGCAGTTCCTCATCATCATTTGTCAGCTCTTCTGCTACAGTTCCTCATCATCATTTGTCAGCTCTTCTGCTGCAGTTCCTCATCATCATTTGTCAGCTCTTCTGCTGCAGTTCCTCATCATCATTTGTCAGCTCTTCTGCTGCAGTTCCTCATCATCATTTGTTTAGACAGCTCTTCTGCTGCAGTTCCTCATCATCATTTGTTTAGACAGCTCTTCTGCTGCAGTTCCTCATCATCATTTGTCAGCTCTTCTGCTGCAGTTCCTCATCATCATTTGTTTAGACAGCTCTTCTGCTGCAGTTCCTCATCATCATTAGACAGCTCTTCTGCTGCAGTTCCTCATCATCATTAGACAGCTCTTCTGCTGCAGTTCCTCATCATCATTTGTTTAGACAGCTCTTCTGCTGCAGTTCCTCATCATCATTTGTCAGCTCTTCTGCTGCAGTTCCTCATCATCATTTGACAGCTCTTCTGCTGCAGTTCCTCATCATCATTTGTCAGCTCTTCTGCTGCAGTTCCTCATCATCATTTGTTAGCTCTTCTGCTGCAGTTCCTCATCATCATTTGACAGCTCTTCTGCTGCAGTTCCTCATCATCATTTGTTTAGACAGCTCTTCTGCTGCAGTTCCTCATCATCATTAGACAGCTCTTCTGCTGCAGTTCCTCATCATCATTTGACAGCTCTTCTGCTGCAGTTCCTCATCATCATTTGTTAGCTCTTCTGCTGCAGTTCCTCATCATCATTTGACAGCTCTTCTGCTGCAGTTCCTCATCATCATTTGTCAGCTCTTCTGCTGCAGTTCCTCATCATCATTTGTCAGCTCTTCTGCTGCAGTTCCTCATCATCATTTGTCAGCTCTTCTGCTGCAGTTCCTCATCATCATTTGTCAGCTCTTCTGCTGCAGTTCCTCATCATCATTAGACAGCTCTTCTGCTGCAGTTCCTCATCATCATTTGTTTAGACAGCTCTTCTGCTGCAGTTCCTCATCATCATTTGTCAGCTCTTCTGCTGCAGTTCCTCATCATCATTTGTCAGCTCTTCTGCTGCAGTTCCTCATCATCATTTGTCAGCTCTTCTGCTGCAGTTCCTCATCATCATTTGACAGCTCTTCTGCTGCAGTTCCTCATCATCATTTGTTAGCTCTTCTGCTGCAGTTCCTCATCATCATTTGACAGCTCTTCTGCTGCAGTTCCTCATCATCATTTGTCAGCTCTTCTGCTACAGTTCCTCATCATCATTTGTCAGCTCTTCTGCTGCAGTTCCTCATCATCATTTGTCAGCTCTTCTGCTGCAGTTCCTCATCATCATTTGTCAGCTCTTCTGCTGCAGTTCCTCATCATCATTTGTCAGCTCTTCTGCTGCAGTTCCTCATCATCATTTGTTTAGACAGCTCTTCTGCTGCAGTTCCTCATCATCATTTGTTTAGACAGATCTTCTGCTGCAGTTCCTCATCATCATTTGTCAGCTCTTCTGCTGCAGTTCCTCATCATCATTTGTTTAGACAGCTCTTCTGCTGCAGTTCCTCATCATCATTAGACAGCTCTTCTGCTGCAGTTCCTCATCATCATTAGACAGCTCTTCTGCTGCAGTTCCTCATCATCATTTGTTTAGACAGCTCTTCTGCTGCAGTTCCTCATCATCATTTGTCAGCTCTTCTGCTGCAGTTCCTCATCATCATTTGTTTAGACAGCTCTTCTGCTGCAGTTCCTCATCATCATTTGTCAGCTCTTCTGCTGCAGTTCCTCATCATCATTTGTCAGCTCTTCTGCTGCAGTTCCTCATCATCATTTGTTTAGACAGCTCTTCTGCTGCAGTTCCTCATCATCATTTGTCAGCTCTTCTGCTACAGTTCCTCATCATCATTTGTCAGCTCTTCTGCTGCAGTTCCTCATCATCATTTGTTTAGACAGCTCTTCTGCTGCAGTTCCTCATCATCATTTGTTTAGACAGCTCTTCTGCTGCAGTTCCTCATCATCATTTGTCAGCTCTTCTGCTACAGTTCCTCATCATCATTTGTCAGCTCTTCTGCTGCAGTTCCTCATCATCATTTGTTTAGACAGCTCTTCTGCTGCAGTTCCTCATCATCATTTGTCAGCTCTTCTGCTGCAGTTCCTCATCATCATTTGTTTAGACAGCTCTTCTGCTGCAGTTCCTCATCATCATTAGACAGCTCTTCTGCTGCAGTTCCTCATCATCATTAGACAGCTCTTCTGCTGCAGTTCCTCATCATCATTTGTTTAGACAGCTCTTCTGCTGCAGTTCCTCATCATCATTTGTTTAGACAGCTCTTCTGCTGCAGTTCCTCATCATCATTAGACAGCTCTTCTGCTACAGTTCCTCATCATCATTTGTCAGCTCTTCTGCTGCAGTTCCTCATCATCATTTGTTTAGACAGCTCTTCTGCTGCAGTTCCTCATCATCATTTGTTTAGACAGCTCTTCTGCTGCAGTTCCTCATCATCATTTGTCAGCTCTTCTGCTACAGTTCCTCATCATCATTTGTCAGCTCTTCTGCTGCAGTTCCTCATCATCATTTGTTTAGACAGCTCTTCTGCTGCAGTTCCTCATCATCATTTGTCAGCTCTTCTGCTGCAGTTCCTCATCATCATTTGTTTAGACAGCTCTTCTGCTGCAGTTCCTCATCATCATTAGACAGCTCTTCTGCTGCAGTTCCTCATCATCATTAGACAGCTCTTCTGCTGCAGTTCCTCATCATCATTTGTTTAGACAGCTCTTCTGCTGCAGTTCCTCATCATCATTTGTCAGCTCTTCTGCTGCAGTTCCTCATCATCATTTGTTTAGACAGCTCTTCTGCTGCAGTTCCTCATCATCATTTGTCAGCTCTTCTGCTGCAGTTCCTCATCATCATTTGTCAGCTCTTCTGCTGCAGTTCCTCATCATCATTTGTTTAGACAGCTCTTCTGCTGCAGTTCCTCATCATCATTTGTCAGCTCTTCTGCTACAGTTCCTCATCATCATTTGTCAGCTCTTCTGCTGCAGTTCCTCATCATCATTTGTTTAGACAGCTCTTCTGCTGCAGTTCCTCATCATCATTTGTTTAGACAGCTCTTCTGCTGCAGTTCCTCATCATCATTTGTCAGCTCTTCTGCTACAGTTCCTCATCATCATTTGTCAGCTCTTCTGCTGCAGTTCCTCATCATCATTTGTTTAGACAGCTCTTCTGCTGCAGTTCCTCATCATCATTTGTCAGCTCTTCTGCTGCAGTTCCTCATCATCATTTGTCAGCTCTTCTGCTACAGTTCCTCATCATCATTTGTCAGCTCTTCTGCTGCAGTTCCTCATCATCATTTGTCAGCTCTTCTGCTGCAGTTCCTCATCATCATTTGTTTAGACAGCTCTTCTGCTGCAGTTCCTCATCATCATTTGTCAGCTCTTCTGCTGCAGTTCCTCATCGTCATTTGTCAGCTCTTCTGCTACAGTTCCTCATCATCATTTGTCAGCTCTTCTGCTGCAGTTCCTCATCATCATTAGACAGCTCTTCTGCTGCAGTTCCTCATCATCATTTGTCAGCTCTTCTGCTACAGTTCCTCATCATCATTTGTCAGCTCTTCTGCTGCAGTTCCTCATCATCATTTGTCAGCTCTTCTGCTGCAGTTCCTCATCATCATTTGTCAGCTCTTCTGCTGCAGTTCCTCATCATCATTTGTTTAGACAGCTCTTCTGCTGCAGTTCCTCATCATCATTTGTTTAGACAGCTCTTCTGCTGCAGTTCCTCATCATCATTTGTCAGCTCTTCTGCTGCAGTTCCTCATCATCATTTGTTTAGACAGCTCTTCTGCTGCAGTTCCTCATCATCATTAGACAGCTCTTCTGCTGCAGTTCCTCATCATCATTAGACAGCTCTTCTGCTGCAGTTCCTCATCATCATTTGTTTAGACAGCTCTTCTGCTGCAGTTCCTCATCATCATTTGTCAGCTCTTCTGCTGCAGTTCCTCATCATCATTTGACAGCTCTTCTGCTGCAGTTCCTCATCATCATTTGTCAGCTCTTCTGCTGCAGTTCCTCATCATCATTTGTTAGCTCTTCTGCTGCAGTTCCTCATCATCATTTGACAGCTCTTCTGCTGCAGTTCCTCATCATCATTTGTTTAGACAGCTCTTCTGCTGCAGTTCCTCATCATCATTAGACAGCTCTTCTGCTGCAGTTCCTCATCATCATTTGACAGCTCTTCTGCTGCAGTTCCTCATCATCATTTGTTAGCTCTTCTGCTGCAGTTCCTCATCATCATTTGACAGCTCTTCTGCTGCAGTTCCTCATCATCATTTGTCAGCTCTTCTGCTGCAGTTCCTCATCATCATTTGTCAGCTCTTCTGCTGCAGTTCCTCATCATCATTTGTCAGCTCTTCTGCTGCAGTTCCTCATCATCATTTGTCAGCTCTTCTGCTGCAGTTCCTCATCATCATTAGACAGCTCTTCTGCTGCAGTTCCTCATCATCATTTGTTTAGACAGCTCTTCTGCTGCAGTTCCTCATCATCATTTGTCAGCTCTTCTGCTGCAGTTCCTCATCATCATTTGTCAGCTCTTCTGCTGCAGTTCCTCATCATCATTTGTCAGCTCTTCTGCTGCAGTTCCTCATCATCATTTGACAGCTCTTCTGCTGCAGTTCCTCATCATCATTTGTTAGCTCTTCTGCTGCAGTTCCTCATCATCATTTGACAGCTCTTCTGCTGCAGTTCCTCATCATCATTTGTTAGCTCTTCTGCTGCAGTTCCTCATCATCATTTGTTTAGACAGCTCTTCTGCTGCAGTTCCTCATCATCATTTGACAGCTCTTCTGCTGCAGTTCCTCATCATCATTTGTTTAGACAGCTCTTCTGCTGCAGTTCCTCATCATCTTTAGACAGCTCTTCTGCTGCAGTTCCTCATCATCATTTGTCAGCTCTTCTGCTGCAGTTCCTCATCATCATTAGTCAGCTCTTCTGCTGCAGTTCCTCATCATCATTTGTTAGCTCTTCTGCTGCAGTTCCTCATCATCATTTGTCAGCTCTTCTGCTGCAGTTCCTCATCATCATTTGTTTAGACAGCTCTTCTGCTGCAGTTCCTCATCATCATTTGTCAGCTCTTCTGCTGCAGTTCCTCATCATCATTTGTCAGCTCTTCTGCTGCAGTTCCTCATCATCATTTGTTTAGACAGCTCTTCTGCTGCAGTTCCTCATCATCATTTGTTTAGACAGATCTTCTGCTGCAGTTCCTCATCATCATTTGTCAGCTCTTCTGCTGCAGTTCCTCATCATCATTTGTTTAGACAGCTCTTCTGCTGCAGTTCCTCATCATCATTAGACAGCTCTTCTGCTGCAGTTCCTCATCATCATTAGACAGCTCTTCTGCTGCAGTTCCTCATCATCATTTGTTTAGACAGCTCTTCTGCTGCAGTTCCTCATCATCATTTGTCAGCTCTTCTGCTGCAGTTCCTCATCATCATTTGTTTAGACAGCTCTTCTGCTGCAGTTCCTCATCATCATTTGTCAGCTCTTCTGCTGCAGTTCCTCATCATCATTTGTCAGCTCTTCTGCTGCAGTTCCTCATCATCATTTGTTTAGACAGCTCTTCTGCTGCAGTTCCTCATCATCATTTGTCAGCTCTTCTGCTACAGTTCCTCATCATCATTTGTCAGCTCTTCTGCTGCAGTTCCTCATCATCATTTGTTTAGACAGCTCTTCTGCTGCAGTTCCTCATCATCATTTGTTTAGACAGCTCTTCTGCTGCAGTTCCTCATCATCATTTGTCAGCTCTTCTGCTACAGTTCCTCATCATCATTTGTCAGCTCTTCTGCTGCAGTTCCTCATCATCATTTGTTTAGACAGCTCATCTGCTGCAGTTCCTCATCATCATTTGTCAGCTCTTCTGCTGCAGTTCCTCATCATCATTTGTTTAGACAGCTCTTCTGCTGCAGTTCCTCATCATCATTTGTCAGCTCTTCTGCTGCAGTTCCTCATCATCATTTGTTTAGACAGCTCTTCTGCTGCAGTTCCTCATCATCATTAGACAGCTCTTCTGCTGCAGTTCCTCATCATCATTAGACAGCTCTTCTGCTGCAGTTCCTCATCATCATTTGTTTAGACAGCTCTTCTGCTGCAGTTCCTCATCATCATTTGTCAGCTCTTCTGCTGCAGTTCCTCATCATCATTTGTTTAGACAGCTCTTCTGCTGCAGTTACTCATCATCATTTGTCAGCTCTTCTGCTGCAGTTCCTCATCATCATTTGTCAGCTCTTCTGCTGCAGTTCCTCATCATCATTTGTTTAGACAGCTCTTCTGCTGCAGTTCCTCATCATCATTTGTCAGCTCTTCTGCTACAGTTCCTCATCATCATTTGTCAGCTCTTCTGCTGCAGTTCCTCATCATCATTTGTTTAGACAGCTCTTCTGCTGCAGTTCCTCATCATCATTTGTTTAGACAGCTCTTCTGCTGCAGTTCCTCATCATCATTTGTCAGCTCTTCTGCTGCAGTTCCTCATCATCATTTGTCAGCTCTTCTGCTACAGTTCCTCATCATCATTTGTCAGCTCTTCTGCTGCAGTTCCTCATCATCATTTGTTTAGACAGCTCTTCTGCTGCAGTTCCTCATCATCATTTGTCAGCTCTTCTGCTGCAGTTCCTCATCATCATTTGTCAGCTCTTCTGCTACAGTTCCTCATCATCATTTGTCAGCTCTTCTGCTGCAGTTCCTCATCATCATTTGTCAGCTCTTCTGCTGCAGTTCCTCATCATCATTTGTTTAGACAGCTCTTCTGCTGCAGTTCCTCATCATCATTTGTTTAGACAGCTCTTCTGCTGCAGTTCCTCATCATCATTTGTTTAGACAGCTCTTCTGCTGCAGTTCCTCATCATCATTTGTCAGCTCTTCTGCTGCAGTTCCTCATCATCATTTGTCAGCTCTTCTGCTACAGTTCCTCATCATCATTTGTCAGCTCTTCTGCTGCAGTTCCTCATCATCATTTGTTTAGACAGCTCTTCTGCTGCAGTTCCTCATCATCATTTGTCAGCTCTTCTGCTGCAGTTCCTCATCATCATTTGTCAGCTCTTCTGCTACAGTTCCTCATCATCATTTGTCAGCTCTTCTGCTGCAGTTCCTCATCATCATTTGTCAGCTCTTCTGCTGCAGTTCCTCATCATCATTTGTTTAGACAGCTCTTCTGCTGCAGTTCCTCATCATCATTTGTCAGCTCTTCTGCTGCAGTTCCTCATCGTCATTTGTCAGCTCTTCTGCTACAGTTCCTCATCATCATTTGTCAGCTCTTCTGCTGCAGTTCCTCATCATCATTAGACAGCTCTTCTGCTGCAGTTCATCATCATCATTTGTCAGCTCTTCTGCTACAGTTCCTCATCATCATTTGTCAGCTCTTCTGCTGCAGTTCCTCATCATCATTTGTCAGCTCTTCTGCTGCAGTTCCTCATCATCATTTGTCAGCTCTTCTGCTGCAGTTCCTTATCATCATTTGTTTAGACAGCTCTTCTGCTGCAGTTCCTCATCATCATTTGTTTAGACAGCTCTTCTGCTGCAGTTCCTCATCATCATTTGTCAGCTCTTCTGCTGCAGTTCCTCATCATCATTTGTTTAGACAGCTCTTCTGCTGCAGTTCCTCATCATCATTAGACAGCTCTTCTGCTGCAGTTCCTCATCATCATTAGACAGCTCTTCTGCTGCAGTTCCTCATCATCATTTGTTTAGACAGCTCTTCTGCTGCAGTTCCTCATCATCATTTGTCAGCTCTTCTGCTGCAGTTCCTCATCATCATTTGTTTAGACAGCTCTTCTGCTGCAGTTCCTCATCATCATTAGACAGCTCTTCTGCTGCAGTTCCTCATCATCATTAGACAGCTCTTCTGCTGCAGTTCCTCATCATCATTTGTTTAGACAGCTCTTCTGCTGCAGTTCCTCATCATCATTTGTCAGCTCTTCTGCTGCAGTTCCTCATCATCATTTGTTTAGACAGCTCTTCTGCTGCAGTTCCTCATCATCATTAGACAGCTCTTCTGCTGCAGTTCCTCATCATCATTAGACAGCTCTTCTGCTGCAGTTCCTCATCATCATTAGACAGCTCTTCTGCTGCAGTTCCTCATCATCATTTGTCAGCTCTTCTGCTGCAGTTCCTCATCATCATTAGACAGCTCTTCTGCTGCAGTTCCTCATCATCATTAGACAGCTCTTCTGCTGCAGTTCCTCATCATCATTTGTCAGCTCTTCTGCTGCAGTTCCTCATCATCATTAGACAGCTCTTCTGCTGCAGTTCCTCATCATCATTAGTCAGCTCTTCTGCTGCAGTTCCTCATCATCATTTGTCAGCTCTTCTGCTGCAGTTCCTCATCATCATTAGACAGCTCTTCTGCTGCAGTTCCTCATCATCATTAGTCAGCTCTTCTGCTGCAGTTCCTCATCATCATTAGTCAGCTCTTCTGCTGCAGTTCCTCATCATCATTAGTCAGCTCTTCTGCTGCAGTTCCTCATCATCATTAGTCAGCTCTTCTGCTGCAGTTCCTCATCATCATTAGACAGCTCTTCTGCTGCAGTTCCTCATCATCATTTGTTAGCTCTTCCGCTGCAGTTCCTCATCATCATTTGTTTAGACAGCTCTTCTGCTGCAGTTCCTCATCATCATTAGACAGCTCTTCTGCTGCAGTTCCTCATCATCATTTGACAGCTCTTCTGCTGCAGTTCCTCATCATCATTTGTTAGCTCTTCTGCTGCAGTTCCTCATCATCATTTGACAGCTCTTCTGCTGCAGTTCCTCATCATCATTTGTTTAGACAGCTCTTCTGCTGCAGTTCCTCATCATCATTAGACAGCTCTTCTGCTGCAGTTCCTCATCATCATTTGACAGCTCTTCTGCTGCAGTTCCTCATCATCATTTGTTAGCTCTTCTGCTGCAGTTCCTCATCATCATTTGACAGCTCTTCTGCTGCAGTTCCTCATCATCATTTGTTAGCTCTTCTGCTGCAGTTCCTCATCATCATTTGACAGCTCTTCTGCTGCAGTTCCTCATCATCATTTGTCAGCTCTTCTGCTGCAGTTCCTCATCATCATTTGTTAGCTCTTCTGCTGCAGTTCCTCATCATCATTTGACAGCTCTTCTGCTGCAGTTCCTCATCATCATTTGTTTAGACAGCTCTTCTGCTGCAGTTCCTCATCATCATTAGACAGCTCTTCTGCTGCAGTTCCTCATCATCATTTGACAGCTCTTCTGCTGCAGTTCCTCATCATCATTTGTTAGCTCTTCTGCTGCAGTTCCTCATCATCATTTGACAGCTCTTCTGCTGCAGTTCCTCATCATCATTTGTCAGCTCTTCTGCTGCAGTTCCTCATCATCATTTGTCAGCTCTTCTGCTGCAGTTCCTCATCATCATTTGTCAGCTCTTCTGCTGCAGTTCCTCATCATCATTTGTCAGCTCTTCTGCTGCAGTTCCTCATCATCATTAGACAGCTCTTCTGCTGCAGTTCCTCATCATCATTTGTTTAGACAGCTCTTCTGCTGCAGTTCCTCATCATCATTTGTCAGCTCTTCTGCTGCAGTTCCTCATCATCATTTGTCAGCTCTTCTGCTGCAGTTCCTCATCATCATTTGTCAGCTCTTCTGCTGCAGTTCCTCATCATCATTTGACAGCTCTTCTGCTGCAGTTCCTCATCATCATTTGTTAGCTCTTCTGCTGCAGTTCCTCATCATCATTTGACAGCTCTTCTGCTGCAGTTCCTCATCATCATTTGTTAGCTCTTCTGCTGCAGTTCCTCATCATCATTTGTTTAGACAGCTCTTCTGCTGCAGTTCCTCATCATCATTTGACAGCTCTTCTGCTGCAGTTCCTCATCATCATTTGTTTAGACAGCTCTTCTGCTGCAGTTCCTCATCATCATTAGACAGCTCTTCTGCTGCAGTTCCTCATCATCATTTGTCAGCTCTTCTGCTGCAGTTCCTCATCATCATTAGTCAGCTCTTCTGCTGCAGTTCCTCATCATCATTTGTTAGCTCTTCTGCTGCAGTTCCTCATCATCATTTGTTTAGACAGCTCTTCTGCTGCAGTTCCTCATCATCATTAGACAGCTCTTCTGCTGCAGTTCCTCATCATCATTTGACAGCTCTTCTGCTGCAGTTCCTCATCATCATTTGTTAGCTCTTCTGCTGCAGTTCCTCATCATCATTTGACAGCTCTTCTGCTGCAGTTCCTCATCATCATTTGTTTAGACAGCTCTTCTGCTGCAGTTCCTCATCATCATTAGACAGCTCTTCTGCTGCAGTTCCTCATCATCATTAGACAGCTCTTCTGCTGCAGTTCCTCATCATCATTTGTTTAGACAGCTCTTCTGCTGCAGTTCCTCATCATCATTTGTCAGCTCTTCTGCTGCAGTTCCTCATCATCATTTGTTTAGACAGCTCTTCTGCTGCAGTTCCTCATCATCATTAGACAGCTCTTCTGCTGCAGTTCCTCATCATCATTAGACAGCTCTTCTGCTGCAGTTCCTCAACATCATTTGTTTAGACAGCTCTTCTGCTGCAGTTCCTCATCATCATTTGTCAGCTCTTCTGCTGCAGTTCCTCATCATCATTTGTTTAGACAGCTCTTCTGCTGCAGTTCCTCATCATCATTAGACAGCTCTTCTGCTGCAGTTCCTCATCATCATTAGACAGCTCTTCTGCTGCAGTTCCTCATCATCATTAGACAGCTCTTCTGCTGCAGTTCCTCATCATCATTAGTCAGCTCTTCTGCTGCAGTTCCTCATCATCATTTGTCAGCTCTTCTGCTGCAGTTCCTCATCATCATTAGACAGCTCTTCTGCTGCAGTTCCTCATCATCATTAGTCAGCTCTTCTGCTGCAGTTCCTCATCATCATTAGTCAGCTCTTCTGCTGCAGTTCCTCATCATCATTAGTCAGCTCTTCTGCTGCAGTTCCTCATCATCATTAGTCAGCTCATCTGCTGCAGTTCCTCATCATCATTAGACAGCTCTTCTGCTGCAGTTCCTCATCATCATTTGTTAGCTCTTCTGCTGCAGTTCCTCATCATCATTTGTTTAGACAGCTCTTCTGCTGCAGTTCCTCATCATCATTAGACAGCTCTTCTGCTGCAGTTCCTCATCATCATTTGACAGCTCTTCTGCTGCAGTTCCTCATCATCATTTGTTAGCTCTTCTGCTGCAGTTCCTCATCATCATTTGACAGCTCTTCTGCTGCAGTTCCTCATCATCATTTGTTTAGACAGCTCTTCTGCTGCAGTTCCTCATCATCATTAGACAGCTCTTCTGCTGCAGTTCCTCATCATCATTTGACAGCTCTTCTGCTGCAGTTCCTCATCATCATTTGTTAGCTCTTCTGCTGCAGTTCCTCATCATCATTTGACAGCTCTTCTGCTGCAGTTCCTCATCATCATTTGTTAGCTCTTCTGCTGCAGTTCCTCATCATCATTTGACAGCTCTTCTGCTGCAGTTCCTCATCATCATTTGTCAGCTCTTCTGCTGCAGTTCCTCATCATCATTTGTTAGCTCTTCTGCTGCAGTTCCTCATCATCATTTGACAGCTCTTCTGCTGCAGTTCCTCATCATCATTAGACAGCTCTTCTGCTGCAGTTCCTCATCATCATTTGACAGCTCTTCTGCTGCAGTTCCTCATCATCATTTGTTAGCTCTTCTGCTGCAGTTCCTCATCATCATTTGACAGCTCTTCTGCTGCAGTTCCTCATCATCATTTGTCAGCTCTTCTGCTGCAGTTCCTCATCATCATTTGTCAGCTCTTCTGCTGCAGTTCCTCATCATCATTAGACAGCTCTTCTGCTGCAGTTCCTCATCATCATTTGTTTAGACAGCTCTTCTGCTGCAGTTCCTCATCATCATTTGTCAGCTCTTCTGCTGCAGTTCCTCATCATCATTTGTCAGCTCTTCTGCTGCAGTTCCTCATCATCATTTGACAGCTCTTCTGCTGCAGTTCCTCATCATCATTTGTTAGCTCTTCTGCTGCAGTTCCTCATCATCATTTGACAGCTCTTCTGCTGCAGTTCCTCATCATCATTTGTTAGCTCTTCTGCTGCAGTTCCTCATCATCATTTGTTTAGACAGCTCTTCTGCTGCAGTTCCTCATCATCATTTGACAGCTCTTCTGCTGCAGTTCCTCATCATCATTTGTTTAGACAGCTCTTCTGCTGCAGTTCCTCATCATCATTAGACAGCTCTTCTGCTGCAGTTCCTCATCATCATTTGTCAGCTCTTCTGCTGCAGTTCCTCATCATCATTAGTCAGCTCTTCTGCTGCAGTTCCTCATCATCATTTGTTAGCTCTTCTGCTGCAGTTCCTCATCATCATTTGTTTAGACAGCTCTTCTGCTGCAGTTCCTCATCATCATTAGACAGCTCTTCTGCTGCAGTTCCTCATCATCATTTGACAGCTCTTCTGCTGCAGTTCCTCATCATCATTTGTTAGCTCTTCTGCTGCAGTTCCTCATCATCATTTGACAGCTCTTCTGCTGCAGTTCCTCATCATCATTTGTTTAGACAGCTCTTCTGCTGCAGTTCCTCATCATCATTAGACAGCTCTTCTGCTGCAGTTCCTCATCATCATTTGACAGCTCTTCTGCTGCAGTTCCTCATCATCATTTGTTAGCTCTTCTGCTGCAGTTCCTCATCATCATTTGACAGCTCTTCTGCTGCAGTTCCTCATCATCATTTGTCAGCTCTTCTGCTGCAGTTCCTCATCATCATTAGACAGCTCTTCTGCTGCAGTTCCTCATCATCATTTGTTTAGACAGCTCTTCTGCTGCAGTTCCTCATCATCATTTGTCAGCTCTTCTGCTACAGTTCCTCATCATCATTTGTCAGCTCTTCTGCTGCAGTTCCTCATCATCATTTGTCCGCTCTTCTGCTACAGTTCCTCATCATCATTTGTCAGCTCTTCTGCTGCAGTTCCTCATCATCATTTGTTAGCTCTTCTGCTGCAGTTCCTCATCATCATTAGACAGCTCTTCTGCTGCAGTTCCTCATCATCATTTGTCAGCTCTTCTGCTGCAGTTCCTCATCATCATTAGTCAGCTCTTCTGCTGCAGTTCCTCATCATCATTAGACAGCTCTTCTGCTGCAGTTCCTCATCATCATTTGTCAGCTCTTCTGCTGCAGTTCCTCATCATCATTTGTTTAGACAGCTCTTCTGCTGCAGTTCCTCATCATCATTTGTCAGCTCTTCTGCTACAGTTCCTCATCATCATTTGTCAGCTCTTCTGCTGCAGTTCCTCATCATCATTTGTCAGCTCTTCTGCTACAGTTCCTCATCATCATTTGTCAGCTCTTCTGCTGCAGTTCCTCATCATCATTTGTTAGCTCTTCTGCTGCAGTTCCTCATCATCATTTGACAGCTCTTCTGCTGCAGTTCCTCATCATCATTTGTCAGCTCTTCTGCTGCAGTTCCTCATCATCATTTGTCAGCTCTTCTGCTGCAGTTCCTCATCATCATTTGTTAGCTCTTCTGCTGCAGTTCCTCATCATCATTTGTCAACGCTGTTGTTTCATACTTTGTTTCCACAACTGGCTGGATTACTCTTTGTCACGGCCCTAGTGTGTTTTGGTCGTCTGTCTCTGTGTTTTGCCTTTGCCCTTGTTTAGGTCCCACCTGCTGCTGATTGTTTAGGTCCCACCTGCTGCTGATTGCTGGAAAGGGAGTTCCTAATTGAGGTTGATTGACAGCCCTTAAAAGACCCAAGATGGCATTAGTTCAGTGCCTTTGAGCCCGCCAGCATCCACGGTTGTGTGAGAGCCGTGGATGGCTGTGTGTATTGTGTTTATGTTGTGTATTGTCCTGAGCTGTTGTCATGCTGTGTGATCTTGACCAGCTCATTTTTAGATTACTACGGTGGTAGTGTGTGCCGAGTGCGGCAATTACTCCCAGTGGGGAGTGGCTACGATGTAGCAAAATACTGGCCTAGTGTGGCCAGGGTGTGCCGGGTTCGGCAAGACTACTCCCAGTGGGGAGGTTAGTGTTTGTATGTTTATGTGTTTGTTTGTTACTATTTGGTTTAGGCCTAGCCGTCTTCATAGCCTACTTTAGTGTGATTGTCTGTTTGAACTTTTATTTTGATTTATCAATAAACCGGTCATCTCAATCATTTACTTCCTTGTTTGTGTTTACTGTTCTCCTTTATTTAAGTTAACTAGTTACGCAGCCATATGCCCCTAGGCATTTTAACATCTAGGCGTAACATCTTGCTTAACATTAAACACTTCAAAAACAGTTTGCATGTACTTTTCTTCACGAAAAAGTACTGCTCAACAGCCTGACATAGTTGTTCAAAGGGTCAAAAACTCCAAGTAGTAGATGATTTTAAATACTTAGGGGTCATTGTTGACTCAAATCTCAAAAAAACATATCAAAAAAGTAAATGAAAGAGTTAAAAGAAATCTCTTTAATTTTAAGCTGATTAGAAATAAGATGACTACAGAGGCAGCTATACTTTATTTCCATTCTATGATTTTAACACACATCTCATATTGCTTGACCACCTGGTCTCAAGCAAATGCAACCACCATGTCATTAATGTATAAAGTATATAAACAAGCAATGAAAATTCTGGACAAAAAATCGTACAGTTACCATCACTGTACTATCATACAGAAGTGTGGTTTATTTACCTTGGACAATTTTATTTTATTTTCAAACACCTGTTTATTTTTTTAAATTATCAATAATCCCCTTAAACAATTTGTGAGCCTTTGTAGACCCACAAGTAACATAAGGACCACAAGAGCATCATCTAGGGGGGATTGCACAAGTGTGTTTAGGCATTCCACCTTTGGCCAAACCGCTTTCTCAGTGAAAACCTCAGAGTTGTGGAATAGCATCCCTGTCATTATTAGACAAAGCACCACATTCACCTCCTTTAAATTAGGACTTAAGAAATGGTTGAAAGCAAACCAACGTTGTGAACATTTCTAGTCATTGATTCTTGTCTCTGTGTTTATGTTCATCTTATTTCATGTTTTTATTTCCCATCTCATTACTCAATTTTATTACTCTGTACATATCACTGTGATGTGTGTGTTGGGTCATTGTCCCCACTCATTCATTTTGTCTTTTAATTTGATTAACATCAATCCACCATAATCCACTATACGTTTTGTTTGTCGAATGTATCTAATTTCTCCTCAAGGTCATCCTGCTGCCAGCGCTGCGGGTCCTCCTGTGTCAGTAGACAACCCTAGGGGGTCTTTTCCGTGGCATATTAAAAGAACACGATATATACCCTTCTCATTTCTGTGCATGCAGTAACTCAGTCTGAAGCATCCATCATTAGCATAGATTAGCAAAGCTCATAGAGGTGGGCAATTCCAACTAGCTATGTTCCAACTATCTCCCAAAAGTGAGCGTAAACCTTTCAACATTTTTGTTGGAAAAAAATGGCAAATGTTTTTAGTTCTAATCTGTAAACAAGTAACGAGACAGCATCCACAAATGGCCACCAATGTTTAATGTATGAAATATGTTTATTTACAAATTATTTGTTTATATTAATATGTTTAATAAGTTTGAACTCAACATACCACTTACCCTCTCCTTACCACTGACCTTCCCAAATATCAGAAATCTTTCACCAGGATCATCAAAGACTCATAAGCCAACATCAAAACATAAACACTTGGTATAAGGTACAGCTCTCGCCTTCTTTAGATCAAGTTGTGTAGCATATTCACTACTTTAATGGAGATACCTACGGTTGAGTGTGTAAGTCTCTCTCTCTTTCTCTCTCTCCCTCTCTCTTTCTCTCACTTCTTATTTTTTTCTCTCCATCTTTGCCCTTCCTCCATGTCTCCACGTTTTTGTCACTCTTCTTATCTCCCTTTCCTCCTCAATCTCTCTCAGTTAAGCCCGTATATCTCTCTTGTAACTCTCTGTCTGTCTCCCACTGTTGCCCCCCCCACCCCCCTCTTCCTCTCCTCTCTCTCCCTAAATCTCTTTTCTCCCTCTCTCTGCAGTGCTCTCTCTTTCATCTTTTCTCTACATCTTTCATCCTTCTAAGTGCTCTCTCCATCTTTCCATCCCTCTCTCTCCATCCCTCTCTCCCTATCACTCTCTCTGCCTCTCTCTCCATCCCTCTCTCTCTCTCTCCATCTCTGACAGGCCCGTTGGCAGCTCGTTAATTGCCGCCTGGCACCAGCGAGCGAGGAGTGGGACGGGGCACAGGCACGGAGCAGCAGGTTACCCGTCACCTGTCAGACGACACACACACACACACACACACACACGGGCACACCAACACACACACACACACACACACACACACACACACAGGCACGCCAACACACACACACACACACACACACACACACACACACGGGCACACCAACACACACACACACACACACACACAGGCACGCCAACACACACACACACACACACACACACACACACGGGCTGCTGTGCTGAGACATGGCACATGGCACAATAGAGGACAAAGAGGACAAAGAGTTTGGTCCACTGACAGCGGAGAAAGAGGCGGGGAGGAAACTATTTAAGAGAGCAGGTGCAAAGTTTACAGGTGTTTACTGTGAGATAGTTGAGGATTGTTTACAGGACAGTGATGGGTGAAGCATTGTAAACAATGAGCACAACAGGGGTGAGGTTTGTGTAACAAATTGTGAGAACAATGATAAAACAGTTTGGGAAAACAGGCAGCAGACAATTGGACAAACTGACTAGATGAATGGTGAGTGGGTGTGATGATGTGTTGGTTTATAGCAGGGGTGGCCAACTAATTTCCCCAAGGGGCCACATGACGAACTAGGACTGTTGAGGAGGGCCGGACCCAAAATACCGAACTTAAGTCTGAACTCAATTCTGTTCAATTCTATTCTGTTCTTGTATAACATTAAGTAAATCATATGGTTTTGATTGCTACTCGTAAGAACATATGGAAAATGTAAGGGAGACAAAGGAAAAACGGCAATATTTAATCTATGTCCAGTAGGCTATTTAATCCTCATTCTCGAAAATGATGTTTTGACATTGACATTTTTTTTTCAGTTTTCAAAGACTGATATAAAAAAGTACTACAATATCTATATAATTAGGCTAGGTTATGAAAATGTGAAGGAGTCAGTACAACCATAACCCTGTGCCACATTTCCCATTTCATCAAAACTCAGCAATATTTCATCATTAAATCATTGCCATCATTAAATTAACTCTTTGCAGAATTAGACTGAAAATGTGGAGCAGACAATAGTAGGCTGTCATTAGTTAATCAACATGCACAAAGAAAACTATTTTGAAAATGTAGGCTATGTTTTTGCTTTAACTTTATGTACAAAACTGTGATTGGTCAACTCGCCCTGTGTGTTGAGCCGGCTGCTTCAAGCAACCTGTGGGTAGTAGCATCATACTAGTTCGCTAACATAAGCTTTGCAAATAAACTCAGACATATTTTGGTTACAATGACGGGGTTATCCGATTGTAAACTGTCTCTGCCAGTAACGTTTTGAAATTAACACTTCGTATCGCCAACGAGCAGCAGTAGGAGTTCGACATTCTAACAACCTTTGCGGTGGTGAGCGATGCAGACACAAGAGACACAAAACTTTGAAAGGTTTACGCCGACGTAAAGTCAACTGCATTGTGTCGACGCAGAAGCATACATTCTATTCACCAGCACATCAATGGCGGTGTTTACGTCGTATGCAACCACGCACAAATTTATGGGCGTACAAATAGCAGTCGCTTTCAAAATAAAAGCAACGATATTGATTTGCGTGCATTATCTCTATGCTAGGCTCTTGACTATTGTTTTTTCACGGACCTTACGCGGGCCGGTCAGGGAAAGCCAACGGGCCGGATGTGGCCCGCGGGCCGTATGTTGCCCATGGTTTATAGTAAACCTTATCTAACCTATGTGGACAAAAATCAATGAAGAAAAGTTAAAACCATACTGTACTTGCTGGAAAGATTTAGAAGCTTTTTAATGTTTGGTAAGTTCAGTAGAAAAACTATTCTGAAAGAAAACACATTCATTTTCATGAGTTGTAGTAAAAGATCGAAGATCGAAGATCTTCTGTGCACACAAAGTGTTTATTTGTTGATTAATTTCCTAAAATGTATATCAGTGAGTACTTCACCTTTACATTCAGTTCAAGGGCAGCCCCTCTGGCGGATGTCCCTGCAGTCAGCATGCCACTCAAACATTCCCTCAAAACTTGACATACTGTATTGTGCTCTGTGCTTTTTGACTAGCATCTCGATATGCCTCATACATAATAGTGAAAAAAGTGATGCACATACATTGTTGTTAAATGAAATGGATACATTGCAGCTAGCCTGAGCATTTCGCAACACACATGAATGTGTAAACAGGTATGAGGTGCTTCATAGCATAGAGAGAATAGAGAGAAACCCCTTTCACAAACCTTTGACCAATAGTCACCTTCAGGATCATTGATCAAACTTCTAAGACACTGGTGAGGGGAGATAAATACACCATGAAGCAAATGGTTGTCCTGGTGAATGATAGCCTGATGAGCCAGACCCACATGGTCTGGGAACTTACCATAAGCACTGCTCAATCCGAGGGGCGGGATAAACGGTTGTCTTTCAAATTTCCTCTGCACGCAATAGGATAGCGCTAACTCATGAATCCCATGCATTTTCCTACCAGCGGAGCTAGTTGGCTAGTTCAAACTTTTGCCAATTTAAAAAAAGCTTAACTCGAGTCGCGATTCAAAGACCGCTGTTCGCCACCACCATCCATCTTCATGTTTTCAAGTAAGGGATAATGTATAGAAAGCCGGTCATTACTGGGAAAATAAGTCCCGACAGGGCGAACCGGACCCCGAACCGCAGCGGAGGGGTCTTGTTCCGCCCTGAAGGGACTTATTTTCACAGTAATGACCGGCGTTCTATACATTATCCCGCTTATTATACGGCTACTTGCCAAAACGAAATAATAAACTCCCCACGATATCACTTTAGCCTACATAATCTAGCCTATTTGTTACCGTTCATCGTGGCATTTGCTGAGAAACAAATAGTTCGCAACAACACACGCTGCTGAACTTGAATCAAACATTTTTTAGAACACAGCTGATCAACCGACTGCTTTCACGTTTGAATGAAGTTCCAGTCCTTGCGTAGTGATATGAAAGACGTATCAGAAGCACAAAACCCATTGCCATTGACAGCGGTAATTATATGTTTGCAGCGGTAATTACATGAATATATCTTAACGCTAGAACTTTGGGAAATCCCATTCAAGTCAATGGAGCGTTCTACTAGCATTGTGAAGAGCCGTGTAATAAGTATAGGAAATTCACGCGGAACCGTCGTCGTCTCTATACACGATTTGATTGGCCTGATAGAAGTTTCATTTTTTCCAGCTCGCAAACCAACGAAGAGTTGCTAGACTAGGTTAATGGTTGCTAAGAAACATAAGCCTACCTAATAGTGCATGACATTTGTTTTTTTTTTTCATTTTGTTCAACTTTGTTCAGAACAAACCAAAGTCATCAAAAACATTAGTTAGTGATTGATTTGGATGGTCTATGACAGATGTAGTCAGTACTATGAATAATTTCTGAGTTCGGGCATGGTTGTGTATTTCTTTGGAACTGAGTAAATAACTGCATTTAAAACCTTCATTTACAAGATTCCTACACCTCTGAAATGATTTGGTAAGAGGATAATAGACCAATTTAAGTTTAATTTCACTGCAAGTTACGCCCCGGCTGGAAGTCATAAGTCAATGAACCTTTCAATTGAGGAGGGTCTAGTGTCAACGAGGCTTGCTTGCTTGATTACTTGCTTGGTGACTGTTGATGACTGTTAGAAAGTGCAGAACCTCAAATAAGCTTTGGAAAGATGAATTAAAAACTTTAAATATTTTTTGTTTATTCTGACACTACCTCTGCACTGTCATTCTCTGTGTTGTTACTCAGCCATAAATCAAAGTGTTCAATGCAGAACATGTATAGAACAGAGACAAACAGTCAGACTATGGCTTGGCAGAGACCTTTCCATAACAGACATGTTATGCAGACACACCTGAAAGCCATTCACATTCTCATACATCCTATATTCTTCACAACACATGCCGGCCACAGCCTTGTGCATGAGATTAAAAGTAAATTGCATTCTATTGGGACGTTTCCCCAAACGGTTTCTCTGGCTGTCTAAAAAAATTCATTTTACTCTCCTCTTATGACACATTGCTGCCTGTTGCCCTTTAAGCAATGCAAATGGCACACTCAATTACTCCATTAATCTGAAGGACTCTGTGTGTGTGTGTACATTTTGATGTGCCAAAACACAAAAGGGCATTTACGTAGTCCTTCCCTTCATCATATGACAAGTCACCATATGGCACCTCTCTGCCCTGTTTTTTTCCTGCCTCTCTCTCTCCTCAGCGTAGAAGCAATCTATCCATTTAATGTAGGCTCAGAAGCTCTGCAGTCCCCTAGTAAGGAGTGCGGAGAGGCGTACTCTGTGGACATCATAAATCTAGAGGACAGGACTCTTAAATTTACTCGGCGGCCATAACATCTGGACGGGTATTGAACTGCGTTGGCTAGCGCGTGGTCAGGCTGCATCAATACAGGCTGAGAGGTGGAGAAGACGGGGCAACGACATCGCTCTGCACCTGCTGTCAAAGCACAGCTCAAGAGCTCCCCCTGCAGGATTATTTTAAGTACTTTGAAATTACTGGGAACATATACTGTATAGGCTTGGGCCTGGTCTGTTTTAGCAGTGCAGTTGGATCATGCTATTAGAACGGGCCTAAAATCATGAAAATAAAATAGAAATTGCCCATGTAACAAAAAAGCTAATTTGCCAAAAAAAAAAGTGTTTTGTAGCCATACAGCATGCAGAGCTTTTCCCTCGGTTTTTGCCTGTGCTGTAGGCTAGTTCCTTTATCTCGCACCTGACGAGGTTTGTAGTGCACACACTTCCTCTATTAATCACATAATCAGAGAAATGATATGATCATATAGATATAGATTAATATTAGTAGCCTACAATCTGTTCAGACTTGGTAGGTCTAAAGGCTGTATATTTTGGGTGGTGCACATTTCTAAAACAAAGAAAGGAGGTAGCCAACCGTTACCATTTCCCCCTACTGCAGGTCTGTGCCTAATATTAGGGCCAAAAATGTCAATTTTTCTGTCCTGACACATCTGTTACACTTTGAAAAACACTTAATTGTTGCAATTTCTTTGCATTTCAAAGTTGCCCATCCCAACACTCATGTACAGGTTGAGGGCCAAATTCTGAGGTTAAAAACTTTTTTTTTGAAATAGCTACAAATAACTGCAATAATGCATGCATAACCATCACAATAATTGTATAAGCAATATTTAAATACAAAATATGAAATAAATATGACTATTTTATTACAAATGTATACATCCCAGGGAGTCATGTCACTGGTGTTACTGCACAAATAAAACTTATTTCGAAATACAAGTAATCATACTAATGACACTACTGGACTTCCTCTGAAGCTCCAGAAAGGCACGTGTTAAATCCACAGCCTCATTCATCAGACATTTTAGCATTTATCTCATTTCGTATTGCAGCTCTTAGTCAGTCACTGGTATGACCTTCTTAACTCTATAGGGAAATGAAAGAAAATAGAATACAAATGGATTCAATGGCATATTATAGCCAGTCTAGCCTGGCTAACCTTTTTTTTATTCCCTATAGCAGCCATTTTGTAAAATTCACTGTGTAGAAATGTCACTGGCATTACTATTTGGTAACACCAGTGACAACTTACCCTCGACAAAGACGTAAAGTAACACCAGTGACTTATAGAAGTTATGTGAAACTTTAAATACATGAACAATTAAAAACAAATGATTAAGCTGTCCTTATGTGTATTCTTACAGCAAATTACTTCAGTAACAATGTGGTCTAAGTTTAAATGTAAAAAAATATTCATTTTTTTTTGCCATGCAAAAATCAGACGTTTCTGTTGAAAGACTCATTACTCAGTTTTACCAGAGAACGTCTAAAAAGGGCTCTGGTTTTACTAAGAGAAACATCTGCACGCCCACTACTGAAAACACCTGGACATCCGGTCCATGGAGGGTCATGGGGCATGTTTGTGATGAAATAGGCAGTCATTTGAAATCCATCAGTGTCAACAAAAGCCCAAGACTAGGAAACTGCAGTCGAAATTCGCAAGTTTGACTGACATTTGTGTTAAACAAACTTGAATATTTTATTAGACATTGACATACCTGTCAACACTCCCGTTTTTGCCGGGTTCTCCCGTATTTCAAGGTCATCTCCCGGCACCCTCCCGTTTTGTTATTTCTCCCGGAAAACTCCCGTATTTTACATGGCCTTCAAACTTCATTTTAAAATCATTGATCCATTCATTTCTATTAGTCTGACATCTCCCAGATTGCGTATGAAATACACCCTACACATACAATCACTTACTTTCAATTTCAACCGTTTTGTCATAGGGTTAAAACCTGGCAACCCAAAACCCAAATAAGGCAGCGGGTGCTGACTGCGCAGTGCGCAGCCTGAATCTCGTAAGCAAGCAGGCTAGTTGAATGGCCTACTCTAGAACTAGCTGTTGTGAAATTGTTGGTAATTTAATTGATTAACACATCACAAACTGTTATTGATACACTGAACTTGTGTCCTCGGAACCAAATCAGACAGCAAGCAGCTTTGGAAGTAGGCTGCAGGCAGGCAGCTGGTGGATATATAAATGGCATGCATAAGGTAATGGTAAGGTTAAAGCAACGACCGAAATGCAGTGTTGAAAGGTGTCTCCCCCTACTGGCTATGAGGAGAACACTTTATGTAGATAACGCTGATAAGTTGGACCCTACAGGCCCAAAGGGCGACTTGGGGGGTGGGGGATGTTTGTTATTTTTTGGAAAACAATTAATTTATTAGCCACATTTACATTATTAAAACGACAACAGTGTAGACAGACAATACATAGATCCAGCTGATGGTTACACTTAAAAAAAAAAAAAAAAAATCCTCTCCAGAGGCCAATTATAACGAAGCCTTGATACCGGAGGCGTCTCCGGTTCGACCAGCAACACTTGGGTTATGTCCAAACATTTCTTGGGAAGCGTAGGTCATGTACAGAAAGCCATCCTCGTCCCTGTACTCTTTGTAGACTTGGGCCATGGTTAAGGACATGCTAGCAATGCCTTTGCTGTGCAGAAGCAGATAGAACGCTTGGCTTGGCATCAGAGTCATGCGGTTTCTGAAAAGAATATAATGGACGTGCGTGAAAATCTAAAAGCGCAACGGAAACATTTGTGTAGCCTCGGCTATAACTTAAACCACAGGTTACAAAGTTTAGCCATTACCGACAACATGTCATGTGTTATTTTTGCGTGAACCACTGTCAAGTTAGTAGCCCATGGGTTGAAATACCAGATCACAGTAGTAGTAGTAGCCCATGAGTTGAAATACCAGATCAGTAGTAGGCTAGTAGTAGCCCATGGGTTGCCATACCAGTAGGCTGCTCACCTCAAAATCGTGATAAACTGAGTCATTGTGAGCTCCTGGGGAACCAGAAACTTGGTCTTGTCTAAAGTCGGAAGATACTTCTCTCGCTGATACCTTTCAATTATGACCTTTAAACAAACAAATAAAAAATATCACTCATTATTCGGTTTGGCAAATTCTTAATTGACAACTTATCGCTGGCATGCACACAAGCCAAAATGACTCACCGGGATTTTGGTCGGGAATTTAGTGCGAATCCCAGCAACTTCTTGTTTTCTGACGGCTGTTGATAAAGCATTATATTACAAATAACCCACACATAGTCTGTTTACAAGTGATTCATCGTGAAAAGAGGTTATTCACCGAAGCTTTTCCGCTGTTTGAAAGGTTTGGGATGTTGGATGTTGTCGAAAGGAGGCATGCTGTTGCTGCTCCGTGTCCTACTCGTCTAGTTCTCACGACCTCTCACCCCGCTAAGCTTAGCTTGCTGTGGTGTTGGGAGAAATTAAATAGTATGACACCTCTGACGTAGACTTAGGCATGTACCAATGATCCCTATTCGTAGCCTTGGTACTTCTAACGGCGGTTAGGCCTAGTAAATACTACTACTACTAGGCCTAACTACTACTACTATTACTAGGCCTACAGATGATGAAGATGATGATGATAATAATAATAATAGTTGATTTAGTTGTGAAACATTCCTCCTTTTGTTTTCCTGATCATTACACAACTTTTCCAGCATTTTGTTACCCCCGTCCCAATTTTTTTTGAAACATGCTGCTAGTACCAAATTCAAAATTAACATATTTGCCATGAAATAGTGAAATTTGTCATGTTCAACATTTGATGTTGTCTGTGTCCTTTTTGAAACAAAATATGAGTTTAAGAGATTTGCAGATTATTACATTCTGTTTTTATTCACATTTTACACAACTTTTTCGGGGTTTGAGATCGTAAATCCTTTCTCAAAAACACTAGTCCTGCAGATTTGTCTTGCAGACACAGAGCACAAGAGATAGAATGAACAAGCATCTGTTTTGTAATGTTAAGCTTCTATTGTGTCATCTCCGTAAACGTTGACTATGGCAGTTTACATCAACATTTAGGTTATCTAGCCAAATAAGCATTACGTAAAACACATGGAAGAACCTTGCAAACACCACCAATAGCCTGGCATTGACAAATTGCTTGTGTGTTGTCTTTAGAAGATGCTTTAAATACTTTTCTTACTTTTTTGCAGAATGTTCCAACCTGGTTCACAGAGCTATGCATAGCCTGGATGCACTGGTGGGAAAGACAGGTATAGGCCTACCATTTGTCTGTCCTTCCAAAAGCAGAAAATGTTTTAAAGCAGGGGTTCTCAAACTTTTTCTTAACAATTAAGCATGTCATTTGTATTCTAGTTTGTTTTATTGGTGAAAAGGGCTGTCATCCTTAGCCTAGTTAATTATTTATTAAAATGATAAACCACTTAGGGGGCAGCCGTGGCCCACTCATTAGCACTCTGGACCTGTAACCGGAGGGTTGCCGGTTCGAGCCCCGACCAGTGGGAACGGCTGTAAGCACCCTTAAGCAAGGCACCTAACCCCTCACTGCTCCCCGCTGTTGTAGCAGGCAGCTCACTGCGCCGGGATTGTGTGCTTCACCTCACTGTGTGTTTCACTAATTCACGGATTGGGATAAATGCAGAGACCAAATTTCCCTCACGGGATCAAAAGAGTATTTATACTTATACTTATACTTTATAATTTAAAGCGAATTAACTTTTGGATCCCTTGGTTATGGGTCATGGACCCCACGTTGAGAACCAGTGCTTTAAAACAGCAGGAAGAGGCTGCTTCCAACACCATCAAGACACACACCTGAATTGACAATATCAGACAGACAACCAACCAAACATAAGTAAGTATAAGTATATACTCTTTTGATCCTGTGAGGGAAATTTGGTCTCTGCATTTATCCCAATCCGTGAATTAGTGAAACACACATGTGGGTCTTGAGGCCCAGGGTGAAAAAAGATGTTTCATCTGCTATCTAGAGATGTCTTTGCTCAGCCCACCATCCGTCTAGTACTCAAATCAACACTACTGACATTCAGGCACTAGGAAAAAAGGCTAATCATTACAGCTGCTCCTCTCTCTCTCTCTCTCTCTCTCTCTCTCTCTCTCTCTCTCTCTCTCTCTCTCTCTCTCTCTCTCTCTCTCTCTCTCACACACACACACACACACACACACACACACACAGAAAGAGAGAGAAAGAGAGAGAGTTTACACTGTTCTCTTATCTGTCTGGCTGTGAAACCATCAGATTAGGTGCCATTTGAAAAGTACAACACTATGTAGCTCCTATCCTCTAGTAGGCTACTAGTATTAGCAGATACATTGGTAACTCCTAGCTCTAGTCTCCTCTGCACATAGCCTAAATGTTATTCTATTGCAGTAGCTGTAGCTTTATAACTTAAATGTTAAAATGCTTATGTTAATAGCTTAAATGTTATTCTATTGCTATTGCTGTAGCTCTGTAGCTTAAATGTTAAAATTGTTAAATGTTAATAGCTTAAATGTTATTCTATTGCTTCTATTGAACAAATAGAAGCAATAACAAATCTAAATGCTTTTAATATAATAACAACAGCCTATTTTAGCCACTGATGCTATCACACAGACTCTTTTCTGTTTCTATTTTGACTAGATGTAGACCTACTGGGCCTGTAGCCTACTTTACAGTGATGTAAAGATCACCTGTCACTTAGGCCTACACTAGAGATGATGAACATACATTTCCATCTTTCAGATTTGAAGATCTAGTTGGCTATTAATGTTAGCCTATATTATTACATTTTTACAGCTGACCAGGCAAATGTTTTTGTATCATTTTTATCTTAGATCTAATTCAGTATGCACTGATTAATTTGCTTTTAGATGCCCTCCAATCTGATTGGTGATCTCCGTGTGAATGGGCCTTTGTGACCAATCCAAACCGAGGATGTTGACCAAACGCGGAGGGGGAAAAAATCTAGGCGTGCGTTTGGAGTTGACGTCACCGCATGACAAGACAACCAGACATGAGTTTGCATGCTCAGCACCAGAAGAGAGAGCTGCGAGAAGCGTGATACATTGTCCATTTTGTGCACATAGACGGATATACACCAAAGTGACAGGGGAGAAAATAGGCGACACAACTGGGCATTGAGACCTCCCGAACCTGGCCTGGCCATGGACGATCAGGCAGGGCCCGGAGTGTTCTTCAACAATAACAACAACTCGTTGATAGCCAGCGTCGTCGGTGGGAAAGCACCACAAACCGGCGACGGCGGGGGCGGTGAGGCGGCAAGGGCGCAGTACAGTATTCCGGGGATACTGCACTTTCTGCAGCACGAATGGGCCCGGTTTGAGGTCGAAAGAGCGCACTGGGAAGTGGAACGGGCAGAATTGCAGGTATGTATCCTATCCAGTAAACGGGGTTTGGTTTTAGATAACGGGGTGGCTGGAATGTGGCGAACATTCCATGGGGCTGGATGTTTTCCCTCTTGAGGGGCTTTTCATGTGCAGACTGCCTGCCAGTGCCACGGAGCTATGTGGTTAGCCGCGGCTAACAGGAATGACGTTTTGACATTAAGAAGTTGTGCCAGTTGTCTCTCGCTTTAACTTTTAATTCCCTCACTCAAACCCAAACCCCAACTGCGTTTCCGAGACTCATAATTTAAAACCAGCACATTTGTGTTTTATAGGGAGGCAAAGCTAGTTAACGTTAGCCTGTTAGCCTGGGTACCTTGTTTCAGACGTCCGTGATGGAATTCCAAAAATGTTCACGCTGCTGGAACTGTTTGACAAGCCCTGCGCCCCGCCCCCTGTTATTGAGGCACGACATGCAGCTGTAGGGGTTTTTGTCCTCAATCGCTCGAAGCATCGCTGCTTCACCTATATCCACAATCAGAACACATATATAAACCACTCTGTTATGGACTGCCTTGACCATGAAACACTTCCATAAAGAGCCAAACCTCATTATCCTGCGACGTAGGTTAATACAGGCAGCTGCAAAATGCACCAGACGAAGGTTCACTCTTGGCAGTCACGTTTAACTGAGCCATACCACTGTTTTTGTTTTGGGAAAACATGGCTATTGCAATACTATTACTTAAAGTTTTTAGACACAGGACCGGTCACTTCTCTTGAATGTAGAGAGGATTATAAAGAGGCACAGCTTGAACAAGCCCTTAAAAATGTGTTATCTAGGCCTACATCTTGATTCTTTAGCGTTACAGTAGTTTGTACCCTGGCTGGCTTCTGTTTGTGGCTGGGACTTCAAACACTTCTTATGGGATTTTCTCTTCCTTTGCCCTGGGACACATGTATCCTGGTTGTACCAGACACACACACACACACACACACACACACACACACACACACACACACACACACACACACACACACACTCACTGTCCATCACCATGTTTCTTTAAAGGCAAGGTCCTCGATCCTGGCCCAAGTTGGGCATTGTTGGAGCCTGAGCACCTGTTTCTTGTAGATTGGCTACAGTAGTCAATGGCTTGGAGCGAGGGACCCGCTTTGTGTTCTGGTTTAGCCTACAGCCAGCGGACCCAAGCAACCTGGGGGTCTGGGAGTGAGCTATGCTACATTTGTTTCCCTTGGCCTTGACTAACAGACTAATAAACTGTAAGAGTAAAAAAAAAAAAATATGAAACACTGAATCTCTGTTTCTGATTGGTCCTGGATAATTGAGGCACTCAGTAATTTATGGCTCACCTTAAATGAATGTGTGTGTTAGTGTGTGACACTTCAGAAGGCTGTGAGTTAGGGCGTTGTAACGCACACTGGTTTTTAAAAGGGCAGCGTCCTATTGGAGAAGGATCCAAACCAATGACGTGTATCCTCTTTTGGCATTTGTGCATCATTTGCTTTGAAGTGGCTGAGAGCAAATGAAGCCCAATACATACAGTACACACACACACACACACACACACACACACACACACACACACACACACACACACACACACACATACACACATACATACATACATACATACATACATACACACACACACACTGTACACACACTGTACACACAGACACAAACACACACGCCGATCTCATGTGCTTGATTATGACTTCTATTTGATGGAGATTAATGACTTATAATTCAGAGAAGCAACCACTTTTCTGTGTGTGTGTGTGTTGTGTGTGATGAATCTAGTTGCAGCTCTACTATGTTGCAGCTTTGGGGGTCTTCCTCGCTGTTGGTTGCACCCTGCCTCTTAATAGGGAGAGAGTGAGCTTTAGTGGCTCACCAGGGAATGTCAAAACGGACTAGGAGGAGGACACTGGGTGACCGAGAGAAAGAGCATGAGAAAAGAGGGAATGCATAGATTTAAGTGGCTTCATTGCCCCCTACAGCAAGAATTGCATGCCCACTCTATCATAACTGGCCCAAACCAGCGCTATTATGCTGTGTGTGTGTGTGTGTGTGTGTGTGTGTGTGTGTGTGTGTGTGTGTGTGTGTGTGTGTGTGTGTGTGTGTGTGTGTGTGTGTGTGTGTGTGTGTGTGTGTGTGTACTCAAGCTTAGCATATTATTCGTTGAGGTCTCACCATCTCCATGCCAACGGCTCCGCTTTCCAAGACGCAGGTGGGATGAAATGAGAACAGTGTGCTGTAGAACTCATCCAGAGTGAACACACACACAGAGACACACACACACACACACACACACACACACACACACACACACACACACACACACCTCCCACGCCATAGGGAGCATAGAGGCAGGAGAGAAATCCACAGCCACAGTAAAGCACTTGAACTCAGTGCTCACCTCCCACACCTCCAACACTCCAGTGACGACGGTGGAGGTGGCGGTGGCGGCTGCCACACTGCTCACGTCAGGGCAAAGGCTGTGATGCCAGTGTCGGCCAAAGGACCGGTTTGCACCAGGAAAGAACCAGCTGGGCGGCTCAGAGAGCTCCAAAAGAGGAACACACACACACACACACAAATAAACACACACACACACACACACACACACAAATAAACACACACACACACACACACACACACAAATAAACACACACACACACAAATAAACACACACACACACACACACACACACACACACAAATAAACACACACACACACACACACACACACAAATAAACACACACACACACACACACACACAAATAAACACACACACACACACACATACATACACACACACAGGCTCTGAATGAGACAGACAGACAGACAGACAAGGACTGATGGCTTTAACCTTTAAACACTGTTTGTTGCTACCGCCCTTAGTTCACTGTTATCGGTCAAATTTGACCGGCCTTTTTTAACTGCTCTTATATTAAAGCAGTCCTGCAGGTCCAGGTGCAGTCCTGTCAGCCACAGAAACACTTTCTCCCGGGATCTCAGTTTGCTCCCCTTGTTTGACTTGGTCACATCAGGCCATAAGGCATTACTTAGCAACAGTAGTGAGAGGTGGTCAATCTGGATAACTGCCAGTCCTGGTCACTTTCGATAAGAGTGTTTGCTAAATCCATCTTACTTCACTTAAACACTTATGCAACAGGGTATCAGAGTGTACGGGAGTTTTTGCCAGCAAAAATCATATGGGCATCAGAATCAGTCAAGTCACTCTGCTCATACACTGTTAGATAGACGCAGATAGTCTTTAATGATGCCTCATTGAAATGGCTCTCTCAGAAGTTCCATCTAAACACTCAAAATTGTGTACCAGCAATCATCACTGTGGAAAGTTCCTCTTGTCTTGGGTTTGACAACTATTGCACAAATTGTTCCCTTAAGATATAGTGGCTGCTTTAAACGTATGGATGTTTATGTAGGTTGAGCTGCATCCTCTGTTTGACTTTTGTGAAGTATCAGGAAAGTATCCAGTTTACAAACATCCGACCTGACCATCAGGAGAATGCTGGGAATGCACTTCATTCCCCTGACCATCTAAATAACACGTAGCCCCGCACAGTCCCACCCAGTCCCACCCAGTCCCACCCAGTCCCACCCAGTCCCATGTTGCCCCACGCAGTCCCATGTTGCCCCACGCAGTCCCATGAGTACCCATTTAGCGCTAAGAGTAGTCAAGTCAAGTCAAGTCAGATTTATTTATATAGCGCATTTAACATGCACAGAGTGCAACCCAAAGCGCTCCACATATAAGACATTGTCATTGACACAGACTAACAAAGACAATAGATGCCGGACGGAGCGGCGTAGTCGCCAGCGTACCCGTGACACCAAGACATACAAGACATACAAGAAACAAATTAATAAATAAAATAAATACAAATTAAAAATAAAATTAGTCCAATTTCCAAACGGCTGAAAATGTCCAAGGGGCAAAGATGACCCGCGTGACAACTGCGCACAGCTGTGTCTTCACGATGCAACACCAAAAGTTCTTAATAACTGACCAACCCGGAGAATCCACTGGCAGTCTGGAGAGCACTGGAAGGACAAGACAGTCAGAATTTGTGATGGGCGACCCTGCTGATTAAGCGCCAGAGGTCCTAGGATACCCAGTTCATCCATTCATCCTATCTGTGACCATAGCGTTGTGTAGTGCAGTACCAGGCATTCTGGGCTTGCATTGGCAACATCAGAGACTCCAATTTTCCTTATTGTAATCAGTGTGGCATCAAAATGAGTTGAAAGGCATTATTTGAGGGTAAAAGAACTGCGTTGTGTTGCTTTAAAGTGTGGTAGGGGAGTAGCAGGGAGTAAGCAAGTGTAGCAGGGAGAGAGGGGAAATGTGCTGTCGCAGGAGTGTCCTGGGGACAGGGATGAGACGGATGCCGCTCTAGAGGGGGTGCCCCCCCCCCCCCCCCCCTCCCAGAATGGTCTGTCCCAAGCCTGGTATAAGTAGGGTTCCCCCTGTTTGTGTTCTCTCTCTCCCTCTGCTCTGGCGCTTTTATTGATGTGTTTATTTAATGATTGTTTTGTTTTCTGTCCGCGAGCTGGGCCAGTATGACTCATTCTGCGCAGTGGTTCACCAGGCAAACACACACACACACACACCACACACACACACACACACACACACACCACACCACACCACACCACACCACACACACACACACCACACACACCACACACACACACACCACACCACTAGCTTGCTCACACTCACATACTCTCACTTTCTCCTTGCTACTGTTTTGCTTCTTAGGAACTTTAAATGAGTTCTAATGAGGAACACTCTAATTAAGAATTCTCCATCAGAATGTGCTCGCCCACAGAGAGAGACAGAGAGAGAGAAGAGAGAGACAGAGAGAGAGAAAGAGAATAGAGAGACAGAGAGAGAGAGAGAGAAGAGAGAAAGAGAGAGAATAGAGAGACAGAGAGAGACAGAGAGAGAGAGAGAGAATAGAGAGACAGAGACAGAGAGAGAGAGAGAGAATAGAGACAGAGAGAGAGAGAGAGAGAGAGAGAGAGAGAGAGAGAGAGAGAGAGAGAATAGAGAGACAGAGAGAGATGGGGCAGCTACAGACCGATAAAGAGGCTGAGGCCCATGAAGGAGAGAGGGCCAGAGAGAGGTTGGGTTGATACTATACATGTCTGTCTGTCTCTGTTTCCACTCCAGCTGTTTTAGTTTTTACTACCAGTGTTTATTGAGGTGAGGATGTTTGTGCGTAGCTGCAGTCCATATTTCCTGTGTGTGTGTGTGTGTGTGTGTGTGTGTGTGTGTGTTGGCCGGCTGGCCACTGAGCCCCTCGTTAGAATACCAGACAGGGGTACTCATGGTAGGACCAGCCTCACCGGCCAGAGAGGAAGTCACTCGGAGCAACACACACACACACACTCAGAGAGAGAGACCGAGAACCAACACGTACACATACATACGCATGGGCGAACACAGGAAACACACACAAATGGAAACATACATGTAATGTTTACAGAGTATACATATGAGTCTGGCCATTTTAGTTGGCTACCAGGGTGTGAAGCCATCTCTCTTGTTTTCCTCTCTACTGCGTGGAGGAGCAGGTGTTTTCATAGTCATAGAGCAAGCTCCACCACAAGCCGTCCGAAACACAAACATGTCAACGCTAAAAAAACACACACTTTACGCTCTCTTGGAAAACCACACGATGCACACAAGACACTTTCCTAACTTGAAGCATTGCATTATTACATTTGCAGTTAGCTAGCCTAGCTCTGTTTCCCCTCAGTCATTTCCCTGTTACGACAACACAACACACAAACTACAACACACAAACTACAACTTTTACAATTACCACAATTAGTACAGCCACCGTAGTAGCTTAGCTATCTCCTGTCTTAGGATCACAGGCTCATTACCCAATCAGAGCTGTCACTAGTGCTTAGTGTTGTGCTTCTCTTAAACATTCCTACTGGTTGCATTATGTGTGGTTTTTACATCACCAGCAGGTAGCCCAACTTTCATTTTTCTCATCTATGCACACAGCAGCAGCTTAAACAACTACTCCTATAACACTGAACAACAAGGCTTTAATATCGATAACTGGAAGTAGGCCTATATCAACAGCTAGGATGAACAGATGTAGTAGCCAGCTCTCTCTGTCTGTTTCTTTCTTTCTTTCTTTCTCTCTACACACCCACACAGCTCTCCATGTAGTATCATCTGATCTGATCTTGTGTCACCTCTTTCTCTCTCTCTCTCTCCCTACCTCTCCCTCTCCTTCTCTCTCCCTTTCTCTCTCCGTGTAGTCATCTGATAAGATCAGATCTGGTCTCATCTCTCGTTGTGTAATGAGCTCGTCCTCCCAGTACAGTGCTTAGCGCGTGTTTCTCCAAACAAAATCAATCCACCCCCACTGTCATCGGCTCCAGTCACACCCTCATCAGCCGCTCGCTCGCTCTCACGTTCGCTCTTTCGCCGGCACTCGGCCAAACTCCACTGGCTGGCATCGATCCGCTCGGTGATGGACGGGGATTGGGTGGGTGGGGGGGGGGGGTGCTCTTCACTTCCTCTCCCTGTACCTGTCCTGTCAACAAGGATTGTGGGTCAAAACTAAAGAGTGTTTTTTAAAAATAAAGATTATATTTATCTGTACTGTTTTTTTGTTTTGGTCTGTGTTGTGTGGGGGGGTGTGAGTGGAGTTGGAGTGGGGCTGTAGAAAGTATGACCTCTGGGCTTTGTTTGTTTGTTTGTTTTTTAGAGTGGCTAGATCCGTAGAGGCCGTATGGTCAGCCTCCCCAGTTTCAAAGCACTGCCGTGTTCCTGTGACTAGACTGGTTGTCCCCAACTGGTTGAACTGGTAGCTCGTGGGTTCACCCTCCCAGGCAGCACACCGACGCCTCCAGTCTGATAAGTGGTGATGACCGCGGAGTGTCTGTCTGCTAAATGAAAGGCTGAAATCTAAGTGTAGTGTTCCATGTGCCCACACAGCGGTGGTGACTGAAATAGCCAAGCCTACTGTGTTAGAGAGTGCGTCACGTCCATTGAAGTGAAGTTCGCACCGACATCTGCCTTCATTTCGGTGGCTATCAGCTGTTGTTAGTAGGGCTACAACAATTAGTCGATTGATCAATTTGTCAACTATTAGATACATTGCCAACGGTTTTGGCAATCGGTTTATCAGCTTGTGTCCTTTTTTGAGGAAAACACCTTCACATTCTCTTTTTAACCTAAAAGGTTCTACTCCACCTGGAAGTTTTTTTTGCACTCACCAGCCGCAAACCTCAACAGAAAGGTGTGCGTGTGCGTGTGCGTGTGCGTGTGCGTGTGCGTGTGTGCGTGTGTGTGTGTGTGTGTGTGTGTGTGTGTGTGTGTGTGTGTGTGTGTGTGTGTGTGTGTGTGTGTGTGTGTGTGTGTGTGTGTGTGTGTGTGTGTGTGTGTGTGTGTGCGTGCGCGCGTGTGTGTGTGTCTTTTTGTGGTGGGGTGAATGTGCTCAAACCTGTGCACTTACCAACGTACACACACTTAGACCCATTATGCATTCATATCAAGCTGACTTGAGATGAAGAGAGCCAAGGTGTGTGTGTGTTTGGGTCAGGGAAAGGGAAGGTGGAGATGTCATCTAAAACCCATAGGTTCCCAGGAAGTGTGCACACACACACACACACACCGTTTAAGCCAACATCCCCTGGCTGTACCACGCTGACTTGTTTCTTGTCTCTTGGCTGTTCTTACTGCTGTATCCTGTCAGTGGTTGGGCATCATGTGCTCACTTGCTGGTTGGTGTGTTATGATAGAACCCATGTGGCAGCACAGCACAGACGCTGGCAGCACAAACACCAAACTCAGCTGCCAGACTACACGCAAACACGCGCACACACACACACACCACACACACTGGCAGCAAAACACCGAACTCAGCTGTCAGAGTACACACACACCACACCACACCACACCACACCACACCACACACCCCACCCCACACCACACCACACCACACCACACACACACCCCTGAGAAAAGTGTCTGCTTGACAGCCCAACACAAAGTGCTCAGAGGACCCACAGGGTGTTGCTCCTGCTGCCTGTTTGCACTAGGCTTCCATGAACAAGCAGGTACACATGCCATTCCTCTCAAAGCACACACACACACACACACACACACACACACACACACACACACACACACACACACACACACACACACAGGCCAATTGTACACACAAGGCCAACACACTAATCTGTTCCTGCCTTTGTTTGATGAACCCACTAAACTATCCACATATCTTGTCCACATTCCAGTTTTAGATACACCCACACATACCATGAACGCTGCGGCACATCACCCGACAGAATGCTCTAAAGCGCCCTGGCACTCTTCCTCTTGTTCTTTACATCTCCATACACCTACGGAAGTCTAAAACATGCATCACATAGCACACTCTCCCTTTCTCTCTCTCTATATCTCTCTCTCTCTCTCTCTCTCTCTCTCTCTCTCTCTCTCACTCTCTCTCTAAAACACTCTCCCTTTCTCTCTCTCTATATATCTCTCTCTCTCTCTCACTCTCTCTCTAAAACATGCATCACATGGCACACTCTCCCTTTCTTTCTCTCTCTCTCTCTCTCTCTAAAACATGCATCACATGACACACTCTCTTTCCCTCTCTCTCTATCTCTCTCTCTTTCTCTAAAACATGCATCACATGTCACACTCTCCATTTCTCTCTCTCTCACTCACTCTCTCTAAAACATGCATCACATGACACACTCTCTTTCTCTTTCTCGTTCTTTCTCTCTAAAACATGCATCACATGACACACTCTCTCTCTCTCTTTCTCTCTCTAAAACATGCATCACATGGCACACTCTCCCTTTCTCTCAATTCAATTCAATTCAATGAACTTTATTGGCATGACTGTAAGTGTTACAATGTTGCCAAAGCAGTAGTTACATCAAAAAATTAGCAATTAATAATAATAATAATAATAATAATAATAATAATAATAATAATAACAATTGACATGGACTATGGAGAATAATAAAAATAATAGAACATTAGAGCACACACACACACACACACACACACACACACACACCCACGCCGCACACTCCACCCCCTCCCCCAAACACACACACACTAGCACACAATGGAGAAAAAAAAAAAAAAGATAAATATATATATATTTGCTTGCCTAGTGGCTGTCTCGTTCTTTATCTCTCTCTCTCTCTTTCTCTCTCTAAAACATGCATCACATGACACACTCTCATTCTATCTCTCTCTCTCTCTCTTTCTCTCTTGCTTACATAAACTC
This sequence comes from Alosa pseudoharengus, assembly GCF_046254945.1. Lineage (NCBI taxonomy): Eukaryota > Metazoa > Chordata > Actinopteri > Clupeiformes > Clupeidae > Alosa > Alosa pseudoharengus. The sequence goes on along the minus strand of NW_027468564.1, from coordinate 42,179,439 downwards.
AACCATGATTTATGATACAATCAACTGGGCTTTTTTTGTATTGTTCACACATTGTGTGAGTGTAGTCATCTTTCAAAAGTATGTCATCAACTCTTCTTTCACCACCTGCCTCACACACACACACACACACACACACACACACACACACACACACACACAGAGTGAGATATCTGCCCACACATATTGCAAGGGCCTGATGTGTAGGTAACCGTGGGAACAGCAGCAAGAGGCTATTACTGTGTCACTGGAGCGTGCACAGACCAGACCATGGAGAAAGTGCAAAAGCAAAAATCTACTCTTTTGCAAAGGAAAAATGAACCACTCTTCCTGGGCTCAAGCCAGAGATATGGTTGCAGAGATAAGTTCAGTCAGTGCAGTCTTACCTCTCTTCCGACATCATGTTTTGTATATAGGTTGTGTGTGTGTTTTTTCTGTGTGTGTTGTGTGTTTTATGTGTTTGGTATATATAATTTTCGTTGCCACCGAAAGCATCCTCTTCTCCACACAGCCCTGTAAACCCACGTTAGCCCTGCGCCAAACAGAGGGCATTGTGGGAGAGTCCACCAAAGTCAGGTCATGCGGCTGAGCTTCAGTTGGCATAGGGTGGGTTGGGTTCCTGGGTTGGATTCGATGGGACAACTGACCCCAATTCTCCTCTCTGGACTCAGAGATGGGAACTAATTCTGATGTGGGTTTGACCTATATGACATAACATAGCCTAGATATGAAGTGGGTATGGGTATGAGATGACAAGATATTGACAAGAGTGAACACACAGATTGATCTTGATATAATATTCATACATTGGCTATATTGATTGATATGATACGGATGTGATGATAATGCAATATGGTATTGATATGATATTGGTGTGATGCTGATATTGATAGACATGATGAAGTTGTGGTATATGGCTATTCTGTGGAGGTTGTGGGTGAGACAGCGTACTCGGGAAGCTGTGATGTGTTTAAAAGGCTCTGAAACAAACCGATTGGCACGCGGGTTTGTGTGTTTGTGCTGGAGGTGGTAATCTCCTTCAAGGCCAACTGGCCCTTCCTGGGCAGACCTCCCAGAGTGGGGGTGTAATTTCATCCACAATCAGGCGCTTTCAATACAGGATTAGAGAGAGAGAGATGGAAGGATAAAAAGATGGATGGAGCGATAGTGATAGAAAGATGGATGGAGAGAGAGAGACAGACAGAGGAAGAGATAAATGGATGGAGGGATAAAAAGATGGATGGAGAGAGAGAAAGAAATGGATGGAGTTTTTAGAGAGATGGATAGAAACTGAGAGAGACAGACAGGCAAAGAGAAGAATAGACCGGAAAAGAGAGATATCATTGTAAAACAACGAACACAATGTGTTTTCGGTATCAGTGTGGTTAAGTTTTGAAAGGTGATGTGTCAGCTCAGGTGATAACATTAAATCCGTTCAACACTGAAAGTAACACTGTAATTGGCTATGAATGTAAATCTGTGTTGAATACTATCGCAGAGCAGGATCCACACAGATGTGTTTTTCTGTGTGAAGACGTGTGCGTGTTGAGGGCTTAGTTGCTTTCTCTGTGTTCTTAAATATATTAACATTTTTGCTGCAGAGTCAAAATAATCAAAAAATGATGGATGCAATTCAAATGAGGGAGAAAGAAGCGAAGAGGAAAAGAGAATGAATGAAGTGAACCAAGTTTTAGACACCCAACTCCTTATGCTGGTGGGGAAGTGAAGAAGGGGGGGGGGGGTTGGGAGGACCTGACAGGGCCTGACAGGTCATAGGTGATGAGACTGACAGCTACAAGTGTGGCTGCTAAGGGAAGATGGGGCAGAAGTACATGAAAAAGAGCGGAGTAGAAGTAGAATTAGAGCAGCCTAGCAGACAATCTGCAGGCAGGCGACTGGCAAAATGGAATAGAATCTATTGAACTGAATAGGGCAACGCACACAGCAAGTGGAACGACAGGGCAACTGTCGCCGACGCTCAATCTCTGTCTATTTTTCAGGGCGATTTTGATACGTCATAATAGAAAACAGCTGTCTGGTTAGTGTATCTCCACTGAATCGATGGGAGATCGATCGCGTTGCCAGCAGTGTGTGTAGTAAAGCGATTACAGAATCCCACGTCGCGTTTGACTGTCGCATCGCCGGCCATGTGTGGTAGGCTTTAAATGGAGGTCAGTTGTTTTATGTTCAAGTGTTCTATGGAGCTTACCATAGCTAGATGAAAATGGACTACAGTAATTTCCTGTGTATTAGCCGCATTGCGTATAAACCGCAGGACAGCGTTTTATGCAAGTAAAAAAAAAAACCTCTAAACATATTAATACCATATTAACTGCCCCCGTGTATTAACCTCATAGCTGAAGAAATTTTAGCAAAATCAATGTATTAACCACCGGCTAATAGTTTGGAAATGACGGTATATGGTGCAGCATAGACAGCAGACCGCAGCACATATTCAGGCAGACTGAGAGCACAAAGAGTGACAGGAGCGGAGACTTTTTACAGGAGCGGAGGGGATGTCAGTACGAGGGTGTGTAAGAGTGACGGACCCGTTTCTAAAGTAACGGGAGCAACATAAAGAGCAGAAGCGAAGCGGTTGGAGAAGAAACCGACGCAAAACGGAGCGATGGAAAAACGGGCCTTAGTAGGCTTACAGCCAGTCTCCCGAGACGTCGTCTGTGGCGCTCGTCGGAGACACAACGGGGACGGTTGTCAGCGTTTTCCCGTTCTCATTGAAGTTCACGTGCTGCACGAGCACCGCTCACCGGCCTCACATTGTCTGCTCGCTCGTGTCCCATGAATATTTAATGGACCCCATTCACTGAAATCCTCAGGCAATGGCCATGAGCAGATTGATGACACTATTTTTAAAACATTTTTCTCCATTTTGTCCTCACTTCTGGCATCTGAAGCTGCTGCTGCTGGGTTTCTGTTCAAGGCGTTTCGTCTTTGTTCACATTTATTTATTTATTTACTTATTTATTTATTTATTTGCCCCACAGTTTTGTTCTTGGTAGGACTCAGACCTTAGGCTGTGTTACAAGCAATGTTATTATTGCTAATGAACTCCATAGATGACTAGAAAATGAATTGAAATTGAAATGGGATATGCGCTAAGGGACGTCACTCTTTCGTTTCAGTGCTAGTGCTAATTCTCTCCCACTTCCTGCTGGTCCTCTCCGTGGCGATGCGTCACTTGCCCTGGGGCCGACTGTGACTGTGGCTACACCGTGGTGCCCTGGTAATCATCATCGTAATGAGGGATGATAAGGTTTCGTTTCGACTCTAATTGTGCCGGCCCCCGTTCCTCCACATTTCATATTTTTCTCCTTCCTTGAAGCGACCAAACGAGCGTGCACGTTGTGCGTCTCTGTGTGTGTCTCTGTGTGTGTGTGTGTGTGTCTCTGTGTGTGTGTGTGTGTGTGTGTGTGTGTGTGTGTGTGTGTGTGTGTGTCTCTGTGTGTCTGTGTGTGTGTGTGTGTGTGTGTCTCTGTGTGTGTGTGTCTCTGTGTGTGTGTGTCTCTGTGTGTCTGTGTGTGTGTGTGTGTGTGTGTGTGTGTGTGTGTGTGTGTGTGTGTGTCTCTGTGTGTCTGTGTGTGTGTGTGTGTGTGTGTGTCTCTGTGTGTCTGTGTGTGTGTGTCTCTGTGTGTCTGTGTGTGTGTGTGTGTGTGTGTGTCTGTGTCTCTGTGTGTGTGTGTGTGTGTGTGTGTGTGTGTGTGTGTGGCAGGCGTTCAAAGCCCCCTTCCCAAATGTGGGTGCGATATCAAATTAGCATTGCAATTTAAACACTGCAGAGGAGGGGATTTGTAGTGGCCTGCATGCACCAGCCTCCCTCCTTTTGTTTTTCAAGGTCTCTCCACAGCCAACCACCCACCCCTACTCTCTCTATCTATCTCTCTCTCTCTCACACACACACACATATGCACACGCCCACACACACACACACACACGCCGCAAATATAGAAGTCCAAAAAGTAAAGAGTAGAATAGGTGGATGACGCACACAGTAGTGCTGCATGCGGCCCAGCTCCTTCAGCACACTCACTGCCTGCCTCCCACGTACCCTCCTCAGGATGTTCGCCCTCTCTCACAGCATTATGGGGGATTTTTTTCCCCCCACTGCCCAAGCCACAGGCTGGTTTTCAAAAGCTTGAAGGCAAATGGCATGGTTCACCGTGGACGAGAACCAGGGTATCGATCCTCACCGTGGCACTACTTTACACGGTATCGATCCTCACCGTAGCACTACTTTACAGGGTATCAATACACACCGTGGCACTACTTTACAGGGTATCGATCCTCACCGTGTCTAGATTGGCTCCCTCACAAGACTCATTTGCTCATTTGACATTTGCAAAGAAGACATAGGTTAAATGTCTTCTGTATCTCATGGAGGCCATTAGGTCAGTGTGGTGAACTGACAATTTCACTTAGTTGTGCCTCCAAAGGACATGCTGGTGGTGATGGGCGTAGTGTTCAAGGTTAGCACATCTGTCTCTCCAATGCCTTTTCAGGCGTCAGGGCAGACAGGTTATTGTAGCGGCATGCTACTTTGGCCAGGTCTTCTTTGGAAAAGATGGTTTAATCTAAAGCTATTTCCTAATAATAAATAAAGGTTAAATAAAAATTGTTAAATGCATAGACCTATCTATTATAGCACTGGAACATGGTGTGTAGATCACAACACACCCTTTTGTTACGTACAGATGCAGTGCAGTCAGGTGGAGACAGGCAAAAGGTGTTGAAGGTTTCAATGCACAAAAAGTAAAGTTATAACTAGACCTGCGTGCTGTACAAATCCCATACAGTGCTCTATGAATGGTGTGGGTAGTGCACAGAATAATAGCAGCAAACTGCAGTGCTGACAAATGACTAAGAAAAAGCAGAGGATTTTATTTTCATTAGTAATGAGTCTGACATTTCTGTAATGTGGTCCTAGTGGAGGTAGTTGTTCATTTTCTTTTATTTGTGAGTTTTCCTGTTTGTTGCTGTTGTCCAACTAGTCCCCTCTTTGCATGAACTCTTTCTCACACTGTTGAAAGAAGTCTGCTGTTGGTGCCCATGGCAACCATAAAAGACCTTGGCTTTGAACTTCCTTGTTAGCCATCTAGCACATTCCATGTTTTTAATGTGGAATTTAAGTCTGAACGTCGGTCACATTTCCAGCAGTGCCATTATTACCATCTAATGATAGAAAACATTTTGGGTCCCAATTTGTATAATGCATATAGGCCAGTCTACTCTTTGCACTTGGCTGACTGATTTTACTAGATTCTAAAATAAGAACTGAAATAAGAACATATTATCACATG
>NW_027468564.1:42156630-42164130 GCF_046254945.1 Alosa pseudoharengus | reverse complement strand
CTCTTTATTTCCTTTTTTCTCTTTCTCAACCTCTCTCATCCCTGTCTCTCTCTCTCATCCCTCTCTCTCTCTCTCTTTACTTCCTTCCTTCTCTCTCTTTCTCTCTTTTATCTCTCTCCACCTCTCTCATCCATCTCTCTCTCTCTCTTTACTTCCTTCCTTCTCTCTCTTTCTCTCTTGTCTCTTTCTCAACCTCTCTCATTCCTCTCTCTCTCTCTCTCTCTCTCTCAGTCTCTCATGACTCATGTATTGCTCCTATTCCCTGTTGTCCTCCATGTTGTGAGGGGGAATCCTTGAGCTCCTCATCGTATCCCCCCAAGCTCTCCCAGAGAGACGTGCCAACATACAAACACAGATTGATCAATAATATCATTACTCAAGCCCCCCCCCCCCCCCCATGCAGGACGTGTCGGTCGGTCTTTTGCCCAAGGCTCTGCCCTTCTCATGAACACACCAGCTTAATTATTGACCAGTGTTGTTGAGGTGGTGAGTTCCATCACTCATGAGTTTGTTACACATTCACGTTTACAGAAACAGCGAAAAACGTCCTTCGAAAAGCTCCACTGAAGTACGGCTTATTCAAAGGCGGGGCAGTTTTGAGTAAAAGAAAAGCTCTCGTCTCCTGGTTCTATTACAGGAATCATACACTTTGGTTTCTTTCTTCCTTTTTTCTTTGATGTGGAACTCTGACGAAAAGAGGCTTTTCTTAACCCGAGACTTGACTCGGATTTATCACGGTGTCAGTGTTATGCCCTTAATTACCTTAGGCGTGTTTACGTAAGATAAACGCAAGAAAACAGGGCTGTGCCATGACTCGGTGGTTTTGTGTTCTTCACTGTGCGTCAGCGTCCATTTTTGGTGACCCAGCACTGCCCATGGGGTGGGCCGAAATCACTGACCCCAAATGACACTATCCCCCCTGCAAGCGCATGTGGGTGCGTGCGTGCATCCATGTGTGTGTGCGCGCTGATCTTCATTACTTATGGATGATTTCATTAAATTTCTTGCATAAAGCCACATAGATTCCTTTTAAATCATTTAACTTTGATCTTAAATTTAATCCTATATTATGTGCTGTTGAAAAGACCCCCCTCCACACACACACACACACACACACACACACCCACATGCCTCAAGCATTTCATATCTGTGTAATTTTATAGACTCACAAAATCAACTGCAAAACTGTAGCCTTGGCAACTCTGTTGAATCTCTCTCTCTCTCTCTCTCTCTGTCTCTCTCTCTCTCTTTCTCTCTCTCTCTCTCTCTCTCTCTCTCTCTCTCTCAGAGCAAAATATCATAAACTCAAGTATGGCACGGAGCTGAACCAGGGTGATATGAGGCCTCCCAGCTATGACTCAGGTGAGCAGCCCCTCCACATGCCTGTGTACTGAACACGGTGCACTGCACAGCGCTTTATTCACCACACACACACACACACACACACACACACACACACACACACACACACACACACACACACACACACCAACACACACACATGTACACACACACATACATCTTAAGATACCATCCATCATATACGCGCTGATCCACTACTACATGATGCCCCATATAGTGAGTAACTATGCAGCTGATCAATATATAATGCACTCTGTGGAGAATGTGTGGAGGTTTGCTACATAGGGTAAGTCATAAATGGTCTGCCCTTTTGCAGAATGTGATATGCCACTTTCTACTATATGATAACCAGCTTGTAAATAATGTTATGGTGGTGAATGTTAGATTTTGAAATAATAAGAGTTTGAGTAGCTCTAGATGGGAACAAAACAATATCCACTGCAGGCCCTAGAAAAGAAAAAAAGAAAAAAAAAACTTTGGTGCCTACGTTTTCCATACACACACACACATACACACACGCACGCACACACACACACACACACACACACACCTTAAGATACCATCATATGCACACACCCACATACATCCTCACTTTGTAGTCACATGGTCAGGGCTGTGAGGAAACCAGTGGCAGACCAACCATAACAAGAGTCATCTCGCTCTCTCCCTCTCCAAAGCTGCGGAAGTCTACCGAGAGCTCGCCACTCTCTTTTGACGCTATCACAGGGACGATCAGTTATGCTTGGCCGGCGCTGTGGTCACTTGATCAAAAGCAAAGAAAACGGGCCTAGCTTTGCAACCGCACGGCAGTGAGCAAATGTGACCGACCGTCGTGTTTATAAAGTATAACGTTTCAAAGGCCAAATGCTTTGTGTGTTCTAGCAGGCGTAGTGCTGTGTTGTGGTGTGTCCAGAATATGCTTCCATCAGTTTATTTTTCTGTTTGTAAAACATTTTGGTGATCCTAAGAGATAAGACACGTGTGGTCAGTTTTCAGTAGCGAAGGGTCTGCAGAGAGGTGCCTGGTGCGTGTTTCTGTACTTGAGCCTGGAGGTCAGTTCTGTCTAGCTTTACAGTAGATGGGGCAGGACTATACTGATCAACACAAATGTGAAATAGATCTTACTCGGACAGTCATACAGTTTTCAGTTCTTCCTGGCAGACAAGTATTTTGGAATTTGTATTTTCTTAATGATCATTTTGTGTGTGTGTGTGTGTGTGTGTGGGTGTGTTCCAGATGAAGGGAATGACACAGAGCTTCCGGAACCCTCAAATAGCCAGCTGAGCTGGAAGCAGGGACGCCAGCTGCTGAGACAGTGAGTGTGTTGATCACACACACACACACACACACACACACACACACACACACACACACACACACACACACACAGACACACACACATGCTGATCACACACACACACACACGCACACACAGACACACGCTTAAAGAAACACCCACACATGGACACACACACACACACACACACACACTCACGCATTCATGTTATTTATACTCACAGAAACTCGCTCTTAAACCAGGACTGAGATCAATTACTTTTAATAATTTATTTGTTCAAGTTTTATCTTGAAATAGCTGTTTTATTCATGTGAATACTGTTGTGTTCAAAAATGAGGTGTACGCCTGTTTTATGTGGGTGGGTTGGAGAAGTGGTACCGCAAATCTGTTGGAATTTGATCTGAAATATGCACACACAATTAAAAGTGCTTTGACTGCATTTGAACAAAAACTAATTTTGTCCCAAAACACTACAGGAACACTCACACACACACACACACACACACACACACACACACACACACACACACACACACACACACACACACACACACACACACACACACACACAAACTTGCCCTTTCAACCCCAAACCAGTGTGACCTTATCTAATGCTAACTGATCTAATCGTTCTCAAGGGTATTTGTCATACCCCCCCCTCTCTCTGTCTCTTTCTTTCTTTCTTTCTATCTTTCTTTCTTTCTTTCTCTCTCTCTCTCTCACTCTCTTTCTCTCACTCTCTCTCTTTTATTTCTTTCTTTCTTTCTCTTTCCCTCTCTTTCTCTCTCTCTCTCTCCGCGTTAATGGTCATCCATCGCCTTAGTGCAGATTAGGCGTCTTAAACGTGTGACTGTTTGACGAGCTAATCCGTCCAGATCCGGCGCCTTAAAGCATTAGCAAGAGAGCCTGAGAGACCCACAGACTGAATGTGTCAACTCACCCCAGACCCTTGAACTCTGATGCTGAGCTGCAGTCACTGTATTTAGTTGTAAATAGTCAATTGTATGTTTTATATCTTGTTGTTATTTTGTTGTATGTCTCTTTGCACAAAAGTTTCTGGGGCGCGTTTCCCAAAACCATAGTTTTTGGGAACCAACAAAGTTGCTAGCTTAGTTAGCAACTATGGTTTTGGGAAACGCGCCCCTGCTAAGTAACATCGACGTGAAATATCACAGATAGTCGAAAGGTCATTGAATTGAAGGTAAAAAAGTATTGTGTAAAGGGACATGTTATTACTCTATTTGGTTCTATCAAAAGTCGTTGTGTCTGTGAAACACTAAGGTTCTGATGCATGGGGCAACTTTTTGAGCGATGTTGCTGGGCAACCACATAACCAGTTCCATGTGTTCTGATTGGATGATCATGAAAATGTGCCTACTGATGATGAAAGTTCTTTAGAAAACAATATCAGTGGGAACATGCCAGAACCACAATGGTGAGGAACATTGCTCTGCCTGCAACATTGCTTTTTTACAAAAGTTGCCTTGTGCATCATCAGCTTTAGCCTGTGCCTGCAGTTTATACTGGTGAGGAATCAAAATAAAAGGTACTTGGTGAAGAAGCAGAGGTCAAACTGATCTTGTCAAACTGATCAAAACTCGATTTTGATTAGGTGGGCACGCTCTCTGAGCTCCTTGTCAGGTCCTTCTGACTAGTAAAGAGTAGGATAGTATAGAATGGAATGGCATAGCACTTTTTTGTCAGGTCCTTCTGACTAGTAAAGAGTATAATAATATAGAATGGAATGGCATAGCACTGTTATGTCAGGTTCTTCTGACTAGTAAAAGGTAATAATAATATAGAATGACATAGCACTGTTTTGTCAGGTCCTTCTGACTAGTAAAGAGTATAATAATATAGAATGGAATGGCATTGCACTGTTATGTCAGGTCCTTCTGACTAGTAAAAGGTAATAATAATATAGAATGACATAGCACTGTTTTGTCAGGTCCTTCTGACTAGTAAAAGGTAATAATAATATAGAATGACATAGCACTGTTTTGTCAGGTCCTTCTGACTAGTAAAAGGTAATAATAATATAGAATGACATAGCACTGTTTTGTCAGGTCCTTCTGACTAGTAAAGAGTAGAATACTATACAATGTAATGACATAGCACTGTTTTTTCTAGATGGGAAAGTGTCCTCTGCCCAGTCCTGAAACATAAAACCATCATGAGCCCCTTTAGACAAAGTCATCACATCAGACTGAAAATTCTTTAAAAGGCACAGAACGATCACACAACATAAATACCAACCAACAGACTACAGTGGACAAACTGCTGCGGCATGTGATTGGGGGGATTGTCCAGTATTAGTTTGGCTCGGGGTGAGTGGTTTCTAAGGTGATTTATTGTCGGACGAGAGGCCAGAGGGGGTGTGTGGCGCCCCCCTGAGTTTACCACCAGTACTGTCACCTCTCTGTCGCTGTGAAGTACTAGAAGCTTTTGCACTGGAGGAACTTATCATAGTTCCTGTAGTTTTTACCACGTTCACTCTGCATGGAACTAGGGGTTATTGTAGTTCCTGTAACCACAGCTTGCATAACCATTTTAGTTCCTATTTCGCGGTAGGGTCTACTCCCTACACCTAGGACCCTTGACTGACATCAGTGCATGTAGACGTCTGTTTATATTGACACCAGGGGGCTGCAGAGGCTAGGGATATAGAACAATAGGGATTAGAACAGTGGAGGTGTTGAAGGGTCGTCAGTGTGACCTTTCACAAAGGTCAAGGTGTATGGTCAAAGGTCACATGACTGAGACCGAGAGAAAAGTGAGAGGCGTGCTGGTGAAACATGTAGAAATGAGTGGAAGTGTGTGTGTGTGTGTGTGTCTGTGTCTGTGTCTGTGCCTGAAATTGAGAGCACTCATACTTTGTCCACCCTGAACCCTGTCCACAATCTTTCAACACACACACACTCACTCAGACTGACTCGCTCTCTCACTCAGAGACATTTATATACACACACACATACACACACACACACACACTCTCCCTTTCTCATTCTCTCTATTGTCCCTTTCAAAAACACACACCCCCTCTCTCACACACACATAGTCTCTTGCTTACACACCATCTCTTACGCACACACTCTGTCTCGCTCACTATCCCAAACACACACACACACACACACACACACTCCTCTGAACCCGGTGACCCAGACTATCTGAAAGCACAAAGTGAAACAGTAAAGATCTATTACATTGCTGACTGCTTGAAAGGTGCGTGTGCGCGTGCGTGTGTTTGTATGTGGCTGTGTGCTTGAGCAAGAATGTGTATGTTTTGCTTGCTCCGAGTGTGTGTGTGTAATGTGTGTATGTATGCTTGAATGAGTGTGTCTATGTTTCTGCCAGTGTGTGTGTGTGTGTGTGTGTGTGTGTGTGTGTGTGTGTGTGTGTGTGTGTGTGTGTGTGTGTGTGTGAATAGCTCGAAGCAATGAATGGAGGATTGTGTCGGGGCATTCAGCCTTTCCTGTCCCTTTCGAGGCTGGTACAGAGAGAGACGGAGGGGAACGCTCTTCCCATTTTCTCTCTCTCTCTCTCTCTCTCTCTGTCCCTCTCTCTCTCTGTGCACCATCTTCACTCCATCTTATGGTCTTAAAGCTGCACCCCCCCCCCCTTTAAGATGCTGTCGTGTCCACTAGCATCTCTAGCCTCAGACTCGCTCGCTCGCCTCTCCTGCCCTGCACGGAACTTTCTGGAACCGGTCCAGACTTGGCTTTATCTCTGAAAAGTTACCGTCACTGAAACAGCGTGAGGTATGGTATCCGCATTTAATTCAGAGCTGCCATGCACTAGACTTGTCGTGGCAGGTTCTATCATCAGGTCTGTTTGTGTATCTGTTATGTATATAGTTTCCTACAAAGCTCTAGATAGTTTAGGATAGTTGGCTTTGACTTCTTGGAGACCATCAGTTGTGGACTGCCTGTGGAGGCTTAGCTAAATCCACTTTACCTCATTTGAGAAGTGAACTGTTTATCGTGTCGTTCTCGTCTTGTGGAGAGAGTGCAGTGTAGATGAGGTTTGTGTAGTCGGTCACTCGGTCACTGAACAAAGCTGTTCCCAGACATTGATTAGGCCTATTATTCCATCATTATTTATAGCAGAAGATAAACATAATTTTGGCTGAACCTGCAGATGTTGATATTTGAGATTAAACTACAGAATATCATCGCAGCTCCATCTTTGTCGTCTTCCTTTCCTCTGCTGAGAGAGACAGTGGAAGGGAGACACGATGGGGTTTTTTTTGGGGTTTTTTAAGTATATTTTTATGGGCTTTTTATGCCTTTAATGACAGGACAGTGGAGAATGACAGGAAGCGAGTGGGAGAGAGAGTCGGGGTGGGATCCGGAAAGGACCACGGGGCGGGAATCGAACCCGGGTCGCCGGCGTACGGTGCAGGTGCCCCAGCCAGTTGCGCCACAGCTGGGGCCAGACGCGATGGTTCTAAGTCAAGCCTGGGTGCCAGTGTCTGGGTCCCCCTGGCTAACACCAGACCAATTGTTGTCAAAAGAGAATTGATTTGGGAATGTTTCGTTCACTTCTGATTTCCTAAGGGGCATAACCAGAAGTGAAATTGAACTTAAATTGGTACATTAATCCCTTAATCTCTTCAGAGGTACAGCAGATCGGTCTGGGTTCACCCAGGCTACGTGGATATGGTTGCTATGGATGATGCCATTTGTGCTAGTTTCTAGTTTCTCCCTGAATTTTGCTTCATCCTCTGAGCTTGACACGTGTCAAGCGCTGAAGCTGCAGTTTTGGATGCTTGTATAATATTAAAAGTCCTTTCAGAATGATGCATGTTGCACTGGCTGCTGATGGTAGTCGGCACTGCGTAC